>NC_092635.1:42498329-42624994 GCF_039555335.1 Amphiura filiformis | reverse complement strand
TTCCAACGATTCACCATATAATAGAAAAGTAAATCCTATTATTCTTTATGTTTTGTGGTCAACCGTGAATGGTGTTTTCAATGGGGAGATCTGCAATGATTTACCTTTACCATGAATAAACTTTCACACTTTCAGTGTACACAGTTATACCCACTGAAGAGACAACGCAAATCATGTTTAATGGAAGTATGCCAATTTGAGATTACCAGGCCTAATAATAAAGGTCATTATCTATAATGCTCGCAGCAGTCAGTGTTTGTTTTAGCTGAAAAACAACATTTTTTATTCTTTTTTATTTTCTTTCCTTTTTCGATCAAATATAATGACAATCATGAAATAACCCTGAACTTGCACACACAATCGTTGACCATGTTAGTTAAAAATATTCGTGATTGATGTGTGTCTATACATTCTACGCATGTGTCTTTTAATGTATGAAATTGGACTTGAACTTGAAACATATTGAACAACAGAGTGACATTTGCACTTTTTAATTCTTCCTTCTTTTTTTTAATGCATTATTTTCCTTTTACTTAGATTTTTTGTTTTATCTTTTTTTATTTATTTTAACATTTTCTTTCCTATTTTGTGTTGGATTTGTTTCTTTGTTTCTTATATCTTTTATTATTATTTTTGTGGGGGGTCTTTAATGGCTTATTTTCTTTTATTTGCTTGAAATCTTTGAAGTTTACTTTTGTGGGGTCAGTAATTACTGGTTTGGAAGGAGAAGTTTGGCAATGCATTGGACATAGGGTGGTAGATGTCGTTGCATTATTTTTGCTATCTACTGCAGATAGCATTGACAAATTGCATCCTACATCCGTGTGATGTATGATTGACAGTGCCCTTAGTGTTATAGCAAATATAAAAAGATGGTCCATGATTGTCCAAAAACATTGTCAACTTTTTAGCTATTCAAATTGCTATGTTTTAAACTGTTTGGGGATATGTATCAGGTATTTTACGTCTTATTCGACTTAAATTATTCAAAATTTGATGAAAATATATGTTTAAAATGACCGATCCTGAAATATTTGTGGATGTAATGTAATATTATTTATTGCATGTGTTCCTTATTGTATATAAACTAACATGTCCAAGTTTCAATTAAATCGCTCTACTGGATCTGAAGTTATGATCCCAAATGTGAAAAAGCAAACACTGATTTTAGAATTCCTCAGACAATGTCAAAAAAAATTGTTCGAACACTTTAAAGGCCTTATTGAAATGGTCCCCTTCTACCCCCCGTACAATGTTGGCATACCCAATATGCTCATCTTCACATATCTTCTTCCAACATTGATTGGTGGGGAAAGGGGAGGGGATAATGCTTAAGATGAACATTGAGAGAACTCTATTATAAATCTTAGTTTCCAGTGACTCATATAGCGTGCGCACTATACTAAGATGAACATGGGAATTACAGTGGGTGTTCGAACACATTTTTTCCGGGATTGTCTACAAAATTGCTTAGCAAAATCATCTGATTTTAGTTTTTGGACAATAACTCTGCAGTTACGCCATCGATTTTAATGCAATTTGGCACACATGTTAGAAACATAATTTGCTATCATCCCACAAAATATGGAGGAAATCAATGAATATTTTGATAGCGTTCTGTTAGTATAGATTTAACATAGCGTTTTATACACACAAATACAGGCCTAAATTATTTATGTGCCATGTTTATTGAGCATATGTACATGTGGTATAATTAATTTAGAGAAGGTGTTAAAATTTTATATTCAGCTAAAACAGATATTACTCGTAAATTTAATGTTATGTATTTAAATGTCACAAATTTACCACTGTGTGATAAATCGGAGGGGGGGTGAGAGAGAGAGAGCGAGTGATAGGAAGGGAGAGATACGCACAGGCTATGCACATTTATTGTTTTAAAAACATTACTTGACCAACATTTAAGAAAATCAGCCTAATGTGTGAAATTGTGTTCATTAAACATTTTAAATACACCATGGTTAGGATGGTCAAATGGTGAATCATAACGATTTACACACATAGACAAGCACGCATTTCCAACGATTCACCATATAATAGAAAAGTAAATCCTATTATTCTTTATGTTTTGTGGTCAACCGTGCATATTGTGTGTTTTCAATGGGGAGATGTGCAATGATTTACCTTTACCATGAATAGGCTTTCACACTTTCAGTGTACACAGTTATACCCACTGAAGAGACAACGCAAATCATGTTTAATGAAATGTGCCAATTTGAGATTGAATAGGCCTAATAATAAAGGTCATTATCTATAATGCTCATAATGATCGGTGTTTGTTTAACTGAAAAACAACATTTTTGAATTGTTTATATTTTCTTTCTTTTTCGATCAAAATAATGACAATCATGAAATAACCCTGAACTTGCACACCAATCATTGACCATGTTAGTTAAAATATTATTGATTGATGTGTCCTATACATTGCGCATGTGTCTTTTAATGTAAAAAATTGGACTTGAACTTGAAACATATTGAACAGCAAGTGACATTTGCACTTTTAATTCTTCCTTCTTTTTAATGCATTATTTTCCTTTTACTTAGATTTTTTGTTTTATCTTCTTTTATTTAATTTTGGCATTTTCTTTCCTATTTTGTGTTGGTTTTGTTTCTTTGTTTCTTATATCTTTCATTATTATTTTTTTGTTGGGGTCTTTAATGACTTCTTTTTCTTTTTATTTGCTTGAAATCTTTGAAGTTTACTTTTGTGGGGTCAGGAATTACTGGTTTGGAAGGAGAAGTTTGGCAATGCATTGGACATAGGGAGGTAGATGTCGTTGCATTATTTTGCTATCTACTGCAGATAGCATTGACAAATTTGCATCCCACATCCGTGTGATGTTTGATTGACGGTGCCCTTAGTGTTATAGCAAATATAAAAGATGGTCCATGATTGTCCAAAAACATTGTCAACTTTTTAGCTATTCAAATTGCTATGTTTTAAACTGTTTGGGATATGTATCAGGTATTTTACGTCTTATTCGACTTAAATTATTCAAAATTTGATGAAAATATATGTTTAAAGTGACCGATCCCTGAAATATTTGTGGATGTAATGTAATATTATTTATTGCATGTGTTCCTTATTATATATAAACTAACATGTCCAAGTTTCATTTGAATCGCTCTACTGGATCTGAAGTTATGATCCCAAATGTGAAAAAGCAAACACTGATTTTAGAATTCCTCAGACAATCTCAGAAAATATTGTTCGAACACTCTAAAGGCCTTATTGGAAATAGTCCCCCTTCCACCCCCGTACAATGTTGGCATACCCAATATGCTCATCTTCACATATCTTCTCCCAACATTGATTGGTGGGGAAAGGGAGGGATATGCTTAAGATGAACATTGAGAGAACTCTATTATAAATCTTAGTTTCCAGTGACTCATATAGCGTGCGCACTATACTAAGATGAACATGGCCAGGAATTACAGTGGGTGTTCGAACACATTTTTTCCGGGATTGTCTACAAAATTGCTTAGCAAAATCATCTGATTTTAGTTTTTGGACAATAACTCTGCAGTTACGCCATCGATTTTAATGCAATTTGGCACACATGTTAGAAACATAATTTGCTATCATCCCACAAAATATGGAGGAAATCAATGAATATTTTGATAGCGTTCTGTTAGTATAGATTTAACATAGCGTTTTGTACACACAAATACAGGCCTAAATTATTTATGTGCCATGTTTATTGAGCATATGTACATGTGGTATAATTAATTTAGAGAAGGTGTTAAAATTTTATATTCAGCTAAAAACAGATATTACTCGTAAATTTAATGTTATGTATTTAAATGTCACAAATTTACCACTGTGTGATAAATCGGAGGGGGGCGAGAGAGAGAGCGAGTGATAGGAAGGGAGAGATACGCACAGGCTATGCACATTTATTGTTTTTAAAAACATTACTTGACCAACATTTAAGAAAATCAGCCTAATGTGTGAAATTGTGTTCATTAAACATTTTAAATACACCATGGTTAGGATGGTCAAATGGTGAATCATAACGATTTACACACATAGACAAGCACGCATTTCCAACGATTCACCATATAATAGAAAAGTAAATCCTATTATTCTTTATGTTTTTTGGTCAACCGTGCATAATGTGTGTTTTCAATGGGGAGATGTGCAATGATTTACCTTTACCATGAATAGGCTTTCACACTTTCAGTGTACACAGTTATACCCACTGAAGAGACAACGCAAATCATGTTTAATGAAATGTGCCAATTTGAGATTGCATAGGCCTAATAATAAAGGTCATTATCTATAATGCTCATAATGATCGGTGTTTGTTTAACTGAAAAACAACATTTTTGAATTGTTTATATTTTCTTTCTTTTTCGATCAAAATAATGACAATCATGAAATAACCCTGAACTTGCACACCAATCATTGACCATGTTAGTTAAAATATTATTGATTGATGTGTCCTATACATTGCGCATGTGTCTTTTAATGTAAAATTGAACTTGAACTTGATACATATTGAACAGCAAGTGACATTTGCACTTTTAATTCTTCCTTCTTTTTAATGCATTATTTTCCTTTTACTTAGATTTTTTGTTTTATCTTCTTTTATTTAATTTTGGCATTTTCTTTCCTATTTTGTTTTGGATTTGTTTCTTTGTTTCTTATATCTTTCATTATTATTTTTTTGTGGGGGTCTTTAATGACTTCTTTTTCTTTTTATTTGCTTGAAATCTTTGAAGTTTACTTTTGTGGGGTCAGGAATTACTGGTTTGGAAGGAGAAGTTTGGCAATGCATTGGACATAGGGTGGTAGATGTCGTTGCATTATTTTGCTATCTACTGCAGATAGCATTGACAAATTGCATCCCACATCCGTGTGATGTTTGATTGACGGTGCCCTTAGTGTTATAGCAAATATAAAAGATGGTCCATGATTGTCCAAAAACATTGTCAACTTTTATTCAAATTGCTATGTTTTAAACTGTTTGGGGATATGTATCAGGTATTTTACGTCTTATTCGACTTAAATTATTCAAAATTTGATGAAAATATATGTTTAAAGTGACCGATCCTGAAATATTTGTGGATGTAATGTAATATTATTTATTGCATGTGTTCCTTATTATATATAAACTAACATGTCCAAGTTTCATTTAAATTGCTCTACTGGATCTGAAGTTATGATCCCAAATGTGAAAAAGCAAACACTGATTTTAGAATTCCTCAGACAATCTCAGAAAATATTGTTCGAACACTTTAAAGGCCTTATTGGAAATAGTCCCCTTCTACCCCCGTACAATGTTGGCATACCCAATATGCTCATCTTCACATATCTTCTCCCAACATTGATTGGTGGGGAAAGGGGAGGGATATGTTAAGATGAACATTGAGAGAACTCTATTATAAATCTTAGTTTCCAGTGACTCATATAGCGTGCGCACTATACTAAGATGAACATGGGAATTACAGTGGGTGTTCGAACACATTTTTCCGGGATTGTCTACAAAATTGCTTAGCAAAATCATCTGATTTTAGTTTTTGGACAATAACTCTGCAGTTACGCCATCGATTTTAATGCAATTTGGCACACATGTTAGAAACATAATTTGCTATCATCCCACAAAATATGGAGGAAATCAATGAATATTTTGATAGCGTTCTGTTAGTATAGATTTAACATAGCGTTTTATACACACAAATACAGGCCTAAATTATTTATGTGCCATGTTTATTGAGCATATGTACATGTGGTATAATTAATTTAGAGAAGGTGTTAAAATTTTATATTCAGCTAAAACAGATATTACTCGTAAATTTAATGTTATGTATTTAAATGTCACAAATTTACCACTGTGTGATAAATCGGAGGGGGGGGGGTGAGAGAGAGAGAGCGAGTGATAGGAAGGGAGAGATACGCACAGGCTATGCACATTTATTGTTGTTAAAAACATTACTTGACCAACATTTAAGAAAATCAGCCTAATGTGTGAAATTGTGTTCATTAAACATTTTAAATACACCATGGTTAGGATGGTCAAATGGTGAATCATAACGATTTACACACATAGACAAGCACGCATTTCCAACGATTCACCATATAATAGAAAAGTAAATCCTATTATTCTTTATGTTTTGTGGTCAACCGTGCATATTGTGTGTTTTCAATGGGGAGATGTGCAATGATTTACCTTTACCATGAATAGGCTTTCACACTTTCAGTGTACACAGTTATACCCACTGAAGAGACAACGCAAATCATGTTTAATGAAATGTGCCAATTTGAGATTGCATAGGCCTAATAATAAAGGTCATTATCTATAATGCTCATAATGATCGGTGTTTGTTTAACTGAAAAACAACATTTTTGAATTGTTTATATTTTCTTTCTTTTTTCGATCAAAAATAATGACAATCATGAAATAACCCTGAACTTGCACACCAATCATTGACCATGTTAGTTAAAATATTATTGATTGATGTGTCCTATACATTGCGCATGTGTCTTTTAATGTAAAATTGGACTTGAACTTGAAACATATTGAACAGCAAGTGACATTTGCACTTGTAATTCTTCCTTCTTTTTAATGCATTATTTTCCTTTTACTTAGATTTTTTGTTTTATCTTCTTTTATTTAATTTTGGCATTTTCTTTCCTATTTTGTTTTTGTTTTGTTTCTTTGTTTCTTATATCTTTCATTATTATTTTTTGTGGGGGGGTCTTTAATGACTTCTTTTTCTTTTTATTTGCTTGAAATCTTTGAAGTTTACTTTTGTGGGGTCAGGAATTACTGGTTTGGAAGGAGAAGTTTGGCAATGCATTGGACATAGGGAGGTAGATGTCGTTGCATTATTTTGCTATCTACTGCAGATAGCATTGACAAATTTGCATCCCACATCCGTGTGATGTTTGATTGACGGTGCCCTTAGTGTTATAGCAAATATAAAAGATGGTCCATGATTGTCCAAAAACATTGTCAACTTTTTAGCTATTCAAATTGCTATGTTTTAAACTGTTTGGGGATATGTATCAGGTATTTTACGTCTTATTCGACTTAAATTATTCAAAATTTGATGAAAATATATGTTTAAAGTGACCGATCCCTGAAATATTTGTGGATGTAATGTAATATTATTTATTGCATGTGTTCCTTATTATATATAAACTAACATGTCCAAGTTTCATTTGAATCGCTCTACTGGATCTGAAGTTATGATCCCAAATGTGAAAAAGCAAACACTGATTTTAGAATTCCTCAGACAATCTCAGAAAATATTGTTCGAACACTTTAAAGGCCTTATTGGAAATAGTCCCCTTCTACCCCCGTACAATGTTGGCATACCCAATATGCTCATCTTCACATATCTTCTCCCAACATTGATTGGTGGGGCAAGGGGCGGGGATATGCTTAAGATGAACATTGAGAGAACTCTATTATAAATCTTAGTTTCCAGTGACTCATATAGCGTGCGCACTATACTAAGATGAACATGGGAATTACAGTGGGTGTTCGAACACATTTTTTCCGGGATTGTCTACAAAATTGCTTAGCAAAATCATCTGATTTTAGTTTTTGGACAATAACTCTGCAGTTACGCCATCGATTTTAATGCAATTTGGCACACATGTTAGAAACATAATTTGCTATCATCCCACAAAATATGGAGGAAATCAAGAATATTTTGATAGCGTTCTGTTAGTATAGATTTAACATAGCGTTTTGTACACACAAATACAGGCCTAAATTATTTATGTGCCATGTTTATTGAGCATATGTACATGTGGTATAATTAATTTAGAGAAGGTGTTAAAATTTTATATTCAGCTAAAACAGATATTACTCGTAAATTTAATGTTATGTATTTAAATGTCACAAATTTACCACTGTGTGATAAATCGGAGGGGGGGCGAGAGAGAGAGCGAGTGATAGGAAGTTAGAGATACGCACAGGCTATGCACATTTATTGTTTTTAAAAACATTACTTGACCAACATTTAAGAAAATCAGCCTAATGTGTGAAATTGTGTTCATTAAACATTTTAAATACACCATGGTTAGGATGGTCAAATGGTGAATCATAACGATTTACACACATAGACAAGCACGCATTTCCAACGATTCACCATATAATAGAAAAGTAAATCCTATTATTCTTTATGTTTTGTGGTCAACCGTGCACTGTGTGTGTTTTCAATGGGGAGATGTGCAATGATTTACCTTTACCATGAATAGGCTTTCACACTTTCAGTGTACACAGTTATACCCACTGAAGAGACAACGCAAATCATGTTTAATGAAATGTGCCAATTTGAGATTGCATAGGCCTAATAATAAAGGTCATTATCTATAATGCTCATAATGATCGGTGTTTTTTAAACTGAAAAACAACATTTTGAATTGTTTATATTTTCTTTCTTTTTTCGATCAAAATAATGACAATCATGAAATAACCCTGAACTTGCACACCAATCATTGACCATGTTAGTTAAAATATTATTGATTGATGTGTCCTATACATTGCGCATGTGTCTTTTAATGTAAAATTGGACTTGAACTTGAAACATATTGAACAGCAAGTGACATTTGCACTTTTAATTCTTCCTTCTTTTTAATGCATTATTTTCCTTTTACTTAGATTTTTTGTTTTATCTTCTTTTATTTAATTTTGGCATTTTCTTTCCTATTTTGTGTTGGGTTTGTTTCTTTGTTTCTTATATCTTTCATTATTATTTTTTGTGGGGGGGGGGTCTTTAATGACTTCTTTTTCTTTTTATTTGCTTGAAATCTTTGAAGTTTACTTTTGTGGGGTCAGGAATTACTGGTTTGGAAGGAGAAGTTTGGCAATGCATTTGATAGGGAGGTAGCTGTCGTTGCATTATTTTGCTATCTACTGCAGATAGCATTGACAAATTGCATCCCACATCCGTGTGATGTTTGATTGACGGTGCCCTTAGTGTTATAGCAAATATAAAAGATGGTCCATGATTGTCCAAAAACATTGTCAACTTTTTATTCAAATTGCTATGTTTTAATCTGTTTGGGGATATGTATCAGGTATTTTACGTCTTATTCGACTTAAATTATTCAAAATTTGATGAAAATATATGTTTAAAGTGACCGATCCCTGAAATATTTGTGGATGTAATGTAATATTATTTATTGCATGTGTTCCTTATTATATATAAACTAACATGTCCAAGTTTCATTTGAATCGCTCTACTGGATCTGAAGTTATGATCCCAAATGTGAAAAAGCAAACACTGATTTTAGAATTCCTCAGACAATCTCAGAAAATATTGTTCGAACACTTTAAAGGCCTTATTGGAAATAGTCCCCCTTCTACCCCCGTACAATGTTGGCATACCCAATATGTTCATCTTCACATATCTTCTCCCAACATTGATTGGTGGGGAAAGGGAGGGATATCTTAAGATGAACATTGAGAGAACTCTATTATAAATCTTAGTTTCCAGTGACTCATATAGCGTGCGCACTATACTAAGTAGAGCATGGGAATTACAGTGGGTGTTCGAACACATTTTTTCCGGGATTGTCTACAAAATTGCTTAGCAAAATCATCTGATTTTAGTTTTTGGACAATAACTCTGCAGTTACGCCATCGATTTTAATGCAATTTGGCACACATGTTAGAAACATAATTTGCTATCATCCCACAAAATATGGAGGAAATCAATGAATATTTTGATAGCGTTCTGTTAGTATAGATTTAACATAGCGTTTTATACACACAAATACAGGCCTAAATTATTTATGTGCCATGTTTATTGAGCATATGTACATGTGGTATAATTAATTTAGAGAAGGTGTTAAAATTTTATATTCAGCTAAAACAGATATTACTCGTAAATTTAATGTTATGTATTTAAATGTCACAAATTTACCACTGTGTGATAAATCGGAGGGGGGGACGAGAGAGAGAGCGAGTGATAGGAAGTTAGAGATACGCACAGGCTATGCACATTTATTGTTTTTAAAAACATTACTTGACCAACATTTAAGAAAATCAGCCTAATGTGTGAAATTGTGTTCATTAAACATTTTAAATACACCATGGTTAGGATGGTCAAATGGTGAATCATAACGATTTACACACATAGACAAGCACGCATTTCCAACGATTCACCATATAATAGAAAAGTAAATCCTATTATTCTTTATGTTTTGTGGTCAACCGTGCATATTGTGTGTTTTCAATGGGGAGATGTGCAATGATTTACCTTTACCATGAATAGGCTTTCACACTTTCAGTGTACACAGTTATACCCACTGAAGAGACAACGCAAATCATGTTTAATGAAATGTGCCAATTTGAGATTGCATAGGCCTAATAATAAAGGTCATTATCTATAATGCTCATAATGATCGGTGTTTTTTAACTGAAAAACAACATTTTTGAATTGTTTATATTTTCTTTCTTTTTTCGATCAAAAATAATGACAATCATGAAATAACCCTGAACTTGCACACCAATCATTGACCATGTTAGTTAAAATATTATTGATTGATGTGTCCTATACATTGCGCATGTGTCTTTTAATGTAAAATTGGACTTGAACTTGAAACATATTGAACAGCAAGTGACATTTGCACTTTTTATTCTTCCTTCTTTTTAATGCATTATTTTCCTTTTACTTAGATTTTTTGTTTTATCTTCTTTTATTTAATTTTGGCATTTTCTTTCCTATTTTGTGTTGGTTTGTTTCTTTGTTTCTTATATCTTTCATTATTATTTACTTGTGGGGGGTCTTTAATGACTTCTTTTTCTTTTTATTTGCTTGAAATCTTTGAAGTTTACTTTTGTGGGGTCAGGAATTACTGGTTTGGAAGGAGAAGTTTGGCAATGCATTTGACATAGGGTGGTAGCTGTCGTTGCATTATTTTGCTATCTACTGCAGATAGCATTGACAAATTTGCATCCCACATCCGTGTGATGTTTGATTGACGGTGCCCTTAGTGTTATAGCAAATATAAAAGATGGTCCATGATTGTCCAAAAACATTGTTTTCTTGTTAGCTCTTCAAATTGCTATGTTTTAATCTGTTTGGGGATATGTATCAGGTATTTTACGTCTTATTCGACTTAAATTATTCAAAATTTGATGAAAATATATGTTTAAAGTGACCGATCCCTGAAATATTTGTGGATTTAATGTAATATTATTTATTGCATGTGTTCCTTATTATATATAAACTAACATGTCCAAGTTTCATTTGAATCGCTCTACTGGATCTGAAGTTATGATCCCAAATGTGAAAAAGCAAACACTGATTTTAGAATTCCTCAGACAATCTCAGAAAATATTGTTCGAACACTTTAAAGGCCTTATTGGAAATAGTCCCCTTCTACCCCCGTACAATGTTGGCATACCCAATATGCTCATCTTCACATATCTTCTCCCAACATTGATTGGTGGGGAAAGGGAGGATATGCTTAAGATGAACATTGAGAGAACTCTATTATAAATCTTAGTTTCCAGTGACTCATATAGCGTGCGCACTATACTAAGATGAACATGGGAATTACAGTGGGTGTTCGAACACATTTTTCCGGGATTGTCTACAAAATTGCTTAGCAAAATCATCTGATTTTAGTTTTTGGACAATAACTCTGCAGTTACGCCATCGATTTTAATGCAATTTGGCACACATGTTAGAAACATAATTTGCTATCATCCCACAAAATATGGAGGAAATCAATGAATATTTTGATAGCGTTCTGTTAGTATAGATTTAACATAGCGTTTTATACACACAAATACAGGCCTAAATTATTTATGTGCCATGTTTATTGAGCATATGTACATGTGGTATAATTAATTTAGAGAAGGTGTTAAAATTTTATATTCAGCTAAAACAGATATTACTCGTAAATTTAATGTTATGTATTTAAATGTCACAAATTTACCACTGTGTGATAAATCGGAGGGGGGCGAGAGAGAGAGCGAGTGATAGGAAGTTAGAGATACGCACAGGCTATGCACATTTATTGTTTTTAAAAACATTACTTGACCAACATTTAAGAAAATCAGCCTAATGTGTGAAATTGTGTTCATTAAACATTTTAAATACACCATGGTTAGGATGGTCAAATGGTGAATCATAACGATTTACACACATAGACAAGCACGCATTTCCAACGATTCACCATATAATAGAAAAGTAAATCCTATTATTCTTTATGTTTTGTGGTCAACCGTGCATATTGCGTGTTTTCAATGGGGAGATGTGCAATGATTTACCTTTACCATGAATAGGCTTTCACACTTTCAGTGTACACAGTTATACCCACTGAAGAGACAACGCAAATCATGTTTAATGAAATGTGCCAATTTGAGATTGCATAGGCCTAATAATAAAGGTCATTATCTATAATGCTCATAATGATCGGTGTTTTTTAACTGAAAAACAACATTTTTGAATTGTTTATATTTTCTTTCTTTTTCGATCAAAATAATGACAATCATGAAATAACCCTGAACTTGCACACCAATCATTGACCATGTTAGTTAAAATATTATTGATTGATGTGTCCTATACATTGCGCATGTGTCTTTTAATGTAAAATTGGACTTGAACTTGAAACATATTGAACAGCAAGTGACATTTGCACTTTTAATTCTTCCTTCTTTTTAATGCATTATTTTCCTTTTATTAGATTTTTGTTTTATCTTCTTTTATTTTGGCATTTTCTTTCCTATTTTGTGTTGGATTTGTTTCTTTGTTTCTTATATCTTTCATTATTATTTACTTGTGGGGGGTCTTTAATGACTTCTTTTTCTTTTTATTTGCTTGAAATCTTTGAAGTTTACTTTTGTGGGGTCAGGAATTACTGGTTTGGAAGGAGAAGTTTGGCAATGCATTTGATAGGGAGTAGCTGTCGTTGCATTATTTTGCTATCTACTGCAGATAGCATTGACAAATTGCATCCCACATCCGTGTGATGTTTGATTGACGGTGCCCTTAGTGTTATAGCAAATATAAAAGATGGTCCATGATTGTCCAAAAACATTGTCAACTTTTTAGCTATTCAAATTGCTATGTTTTAATCTGTTTGGGGATATGTATCAGGTATTTTACGTCTTATTCGACTTAAATTATTCAAAATTTGATGAAAATATATGTTTAAAGTGACCGATCCCTGAAATATTTGTGGATTTAATGTAATATTATTTATTGCATGTGTTCCTTATTATATATAAACTAACATGTCCAAGTTTCATTTGAATCGCTCTACTGGATCTGAAGTTATGATCCCAAATGTGAAAAAAGCAAACACTGATTTTAGAATTCCTCAGACAATCTCAGAAAATATTGTTCGAACACTTTAAAGGCCTTATTGGAAATAGTCCCCCTTCTACCCCCGTACAATGTTGGCATACCCAATATGCTCATCTTCACATATCTTCTCCCAACATTGATTGGGTGGGAACATTGAGAGAACTCTATTATAAATCTTAGTTTCCAGTGACTCATATAGCGTGCACTATACTAAGATGAACATGGGAATTACAGTGGGTGTTCGAACACATTTTTCCGGGATTGTCTACAAAATTGCTTAGCAAAATCATCTGATTTTAGTTTTTGGACAATAACTCTGCAGTTACGCCATCGATTTTAATGCAATTTGGCACACATGTTAGAAACATAATTTGCTATCATCCCACAAAATATGGAGGAAATCAAGGAATATTTTGATAGCGTTCTGTTAGTATAGATTTAACATAGCGTTTTATACACACAAATACAGGCCTAAATTATTTATGTGCCATGTTTATTGAGCATATGTACATGTGGTATAATTAATTTAGAGAAGGTGTTAAAATTTTATATTCAGCTAAAACAGATATTACTCGTAAATTTAATGTTATGTATTTAAATGTCACAAATTTACCACTGTGTGATAAATCGGAGGGGGCGAGAGAGAGAGCGAGTGATAGGAAGTTAGAGATACGCACAGGCTATGCACATTTATTGTTTTTAAAAACATTACTTGACCAACATTTAAGAAAATCAGCCTAATGTGTGAAATTGTGTTCATTAAACATTTTAAATACACCATGGTTAGGATGGTCAAATGGTGAATCATAACGATTTACACACATAGACAAGCACGCATTTCCAACGATTCACCATATAATAGAAAAGTAAATCCTATTATTCTTTATGTTTTGTGGTCAACCGTGCATATTGCGTGTTTTCAATGGGGAGATGTGCAATGATTTACCTTTACCATGAATAGGCTTTCACACTTTCAGTGTACACAGTTATACCCACTGAAGAGACAACGCAAATCATGTTTAATGAAATGTGCCAATTTGAGATTGCATAGGCCTAATAATAAAGGTCATTATCTATAATGCTCATAATGATCGGTGTTTTTTTAAACTGAAAAACAACATTTTTGAATTGTTTATATTTTCTTTCTTTTTTCGATTTTAAATAATGACAATCATGAAATAACCCTGAACTTGCACAACAATCATTGACCATGTTAGTTAAAATATTATTGACTGATGTGTCCTATACATTGCGCATGTGTCTTTTAATGTAAAATTGGACTTGAACTTGAAACATATTGAACAGCAAGTGACATTTGCACTTTTTATTCTTCCTTCTTTTTAATGCATTATTTTCCTTTTACTTAGATTTTTTGTTTTATCTTCTTTTATTTAATTTTGGCATTTTCTTTCCTATTTTGTGTTGGATTTGTTTCTTTGTTTCTTATATCTTTCATTATTATTTACTTGTGGGGGGTCTTTAATGACTTCTTTTTCTTTTTATTTGCTTGAAATCTTTGAAGTTTACTTTTGTGGGGTCAGGAATTACTGGTTTGGAAGGAGAAGTTTGGCAATGCATTTGATAGGGAGGTAGCTGTCGTTGCATTATTTTGCTATCTACTGCAGATAGCATTGACAAATTGCATCCCACATCCGTGTGATGTTTGATTGACGGTGCCCTTAGTGTTATAGCAAATATAAAAGATGGTCCATGATTGTCCAAAAACATTGTCAACTTTTTATTCAAATTGCTATGTTTTAATCTGTTTGGGGATATGTATCAGGTATTTTACGTCTTATTCGACTTAGATTATTCAAAATTTGATGAAAATATATGTTTAAAGTGACCGATCCCTGAAATATTTGTGGATTTAATGTAATATTATTTATTGCATGTGTTCCTTATTATATATAAACTAACATGTCCAAGTTTCATTTGAATCGCTCTACTGGATCTGAAGTTATGATCCCAAATGTGAAAAAGCAAACACTGATTTTAGAATTCCTCAGACAATCTCAGAAAATATTGTTCGAACACTTTAAAGGCCTTATTGGAAATAGTCCCCCTTCTACCCCCGTACAATGTTGGCATACCCAATATGTTCATCTTCACATATCTTCTCCCAACATTGATTGGTGGGGCAAGGGGAGGGGAATATGCTTAAGATGAACATTGAGAGAACTCTATTATAAATCTTAGTTTCCAGTGACTCATATAGCGTGCGCACTATACTAAGATGAACATGGGAATTACAGTGGGTGTTCGAACACATTTTTCCGGGATTGTCTACAAAATTGCTTAGCAAAATCATCTGATTTTAGTTTTTGGACAATAACTCTGCAGTTACGCCATCGATTTTAATGCAATTTGGCACACATGTTAGAAACATAATTTGCTATCATCCCACAAAATATGGAGGAAATCAATGAATATTTTGATAGCGTTCTGTTAGTATAGATTTAACATAGCGTTTTATACACACAAATACAGGCCTAAATTATTTATGTGCCATGTTTATTGAGCATATGTACATGTGGTATAATTAATTTAGAGAAGGTGTTAAAATTTTATATTCAGCTAAAACAGATATTACTCGTAAATTTAATGTTATGTATTTAAATGTCACAAATTTACCACTGTGTGATAAATCGGAGGGGGCGAGAGAGAGAGCGAGTGATAGGAAGTTAGAGATACGCACAGGCTATGCACATTTATTGTTTTTAAAAACATTACTTGACCAACATTTAAGAAAATCAGCCTAATGTGTGAAATTGTGTTCATTAAACATTTTAAATACACCATGGTTAGGATGGTCAAATGGTGAATCATAACGATTTACACATAGACAAGCACGCATTTCCAACGATTCACCATATAATAGAAAAGTAAATCCTATTATTCTTTATGTTTTGTGGTCAACCGTGCATATTGCGTGTTTTCAATGGGGAGATGTGCAATGATTTACCTTTACCATGAATAGGCTTTCACACTTTCAGTGTACACAGTTATACCCACTGAAGAGACAACGCAAATCATGTTTAATGAAATGTGCCAATTTGAGATTGCATAGGCCTAATAATAAAGGTCATTATCTATAATGCTCATAATGATCGGTGTTTTTTTAAACTGAAAAACAACATTTTTGAATTGTTTATATTTTCTTTCTTTTTTCGATCAAAAATAATGACAATCATGAAATAACCCTGAACTTGCACACCAATCATTGACCATGTTAGTTAAAATATTATTGATTGATGTGTCCTATACATTGCGCATGTGTCTTTTAATGTAAATTGGACTTGAACTTGAAACATATTGAACAGCAAGTGACATTTGCACTTTTAATTCTTCCTTCTTTTTAATGCATTATTTTCCTTTTACTTAGATTTTTTGTTTTATCTTCTTTTATTTAATTTTGGCATTTTCTTTCCTATTTTGTGTTGGATTTGTTTCTTTGTTTCTTATATCTTTCATTATTATTTACTTGTGGGGGTCTTTAATGACTTCTTTTTCTTTTTATTTGCTTGAAATCTTTGAAGTTTACTTTTGTGGGGTCAGGAATTACTGGTTTGGAAGGAGAAGTTTGGCAATGCATTTGATAGGGAGGTAGCTGTCGTTGCATTATTTTGCTATCTACTGCAGATAGCATTGACAAATTTGCAGCCCACATCCGTGTGATGTTTGATTGACGGTGCCCTTAGTGTTATAGCAAATATAAAAGATGGTCCATGATTGTCCAAAAACATTGTCAACTTTTATTCAAATTGCTATGTTTTAATCTGTTTGGGGATATGTATCAGGTATTTTACGTCTTATTCGACTTAAATTATTCAAAATTTGATGAAAATATATGTTTAAAGTGACCGATCCCTGAAATATTTGTGGATTTAATGTAATATTATTTATTGCATGTGTTCCTTATTATATATAAACTAACATGTCCAAGTTTCATTTGAATCGCTCTACTGGATCTGAAGTTATGATCCCAAATGTGAAAAAGCAAACACTGATTTTAGAATTCCTCAGACAATCTCAGAAAATATTGTTCGAACACTTTAAAGGCCTTATTGGAAATAGTCCCCCTTCTACCCCCGTACAATGTTGGCATACCCAATATGTTCATCTTCACATATCTTCTCCCAACATTGATTGGTGGGGAAAGGGGAGGGGATATGCTTAAGATGAACATTGAGAGAACTCTATTATAAATCTTAGTTTCCAGTGACTCATATAGCGTGCGCACTATACTAAGATGAACATGGGAATTACAGTGGGTGTTCGAACACATTTTTTCCGGGATTGTCTACAAAATTGCTTAGCAAAATCATCTGATTTTAGTTTTTGGACAATAACTCTGCAGTTACGCCATCGATTTTAATGCAATTTGGCACACATGTTAGAAACATAATTTGCTATCATCCCACAAAATATGGAGGAAATCAATGGATATTTTGATAGCGTTCTGTTAGTATAGATTTAACATAGCGTTTTGTACACACAAATACAGGCCTAAATTATTTATGTGCCATGTTTATTGAGCATATGTACATGTGGTATAATTAATTTAGAGAAGGTGTTAAAATTTTATATTCGGCTAAAAACAGATATTACTCGTAAATTTAATGTTATGTATTTAAATGTCACAAATTTACCACTGTGTGATAAATCGGAGGGGGCGAGAGAGAGAGCGAGTGATAGGAAGTTAGAGATACGCACAGGCTATGCACATTTATTGTTTTTAAAAACATTACTTGACCAACATTTAAGAAAATCAGCCTAATGTGTGAAATTGTGTTCATTAAACATTTTAAATACACCATGGTTAGGATGGTCAAATGGTGAATCATAACGATTTACACACATAGACAAGCACGCATTTCCAACGATTCACCATATAATAGAAAAGTAAATCCTATTATTCTTTATGTTTTGTGGTCAACCGTGCATATTGCGTGTTTTCAATGGGGAGATGTGCAATGATTTACCTTTACCATGAATAGGCTTTCACACTTTCAGTGTACACAGTTATACCCACTGAAGAGACAACGCAAATCATGTTTAATGAAATGTGCCAATTTGAGATTGCATAGGCCTAATAATAAAGGTCATTATCTATAATGCTCATAATGATCGGTGTTTTTTAACTGAAAAACAACATTTTTGAATTGTTTATATTTTCTTTCTTTTTTCGATCAAAAATAATGACAATCATGTAATAACCCTGAACTTGCACACCAATCATTGACCATGTTAGTTAAAATATTATTGATTGATGTGTCCTATACATTGCGCATGTGTCTTTTAATGTAAAATTTGACTTGAACTTGACACATAGTGAACAGAAAGTGACATTTGCACTTTTAATTCTTCCTTCTTTTTAATGCATTATTTTCCTTTTACTTAGATTTTTGTTTTATCTTCTTTTATTTAATTTTGGCATTTTCTTTCCTATTTTGTGTTGGATTTGTTTCTTTGTTTCTTATATCTTTCATTATTATTTACTTGTGGGGGGTCTTTAATGACTTCTTTTTCTTTTTATTTGCTTGAAATCTTTGAAGTTTACTTTTGTGGGGTCAGGAATTACTGGTTTGGAAGGAGAAGTTTGGCAATGCATTTGATAGGGAGGTAGCTGTCGTTGCATTATTTTGCTATCTACTGCAGATAGCATTTACAAATTTGCATCCCACATCCGTGTGATGTTTGATTGACGGTGCCCTTAGTGTTATAGCAAATATAAAAGATGGTCCATGATTGTCCAAAAACATTGTCATCTTTTTATTCAAATTGCTATGTTTTAATCTGTTTGGGGATATGTATCAGGTATTTTACGTCTTATTCGACTTAAATTATTCAAAATTTGATGAAAATATATGTTTAAAGTGACCGATCCCTGAAATATTTGTGGATTTAATGTAATATTATTTATTGCATGTGTTCCTTATTATATATAAACTAACATGTCCAAGTTTCATTTGAATCGCTCTACTGGATCTGAAGTTATGATCCCAAATGTGAAAAAGCAAACACTGATTTTAGAATTCCTCAGACAATCTCAGAAAATATTGTTCGAACACTTTAAAGGCCTTATTGGAAATAGTCCCCCTTCTACCCCCGTACAATGTTGGCATACCCAATATGTTCATCTTCACATATCTTCTCCCAACATTGATTGGTGGGGAAAGGGAGGGATATGCTTAAGATGAACATTGAGAGAACTCTATTATAAATCTTAGTTTCCAGTGACTCATATAGCGTGCGCACTATACTAAGATGAACATGGGAATTACAGTGGGTGTTCGAACACATTTTTCCGGGATTGTCTACAAAATTGCTTAGCAAAATCATCTGATTTTAGTTTTTGGACAATAACTCTGCAGTTACGCCATCGATTTTAATGCAATTTGGCACACATGTTAGAAACATAATTTGCTATCATCCCACAAAATATGGAGGAAATCAATGAATATTTTGATAGCGTTCTGTTAGTATAGATTTAACATAGCGTTTTATACACACAAATACAGGCCTAAATTATTTATGTGCCATGTTTATTGAGCATATGTACATGTGGTATAATTAATTTAGAGAAGGTGTTAAAATTTTATATTCAGCTAAAAACAGATATTACTCGTAAATTTAATGTTATGTATTTAAATGTCACAAATTTACCACTGTGTGATAAATCGGAGGGGGGGCGAGAGAGAGAGCGAGTGATAGGAAGTTAGAGATACGCACAGGCTATGCACATTTATTGTTTTTAAAAACATTACTTGACCAACATTTAAGAAAATCAGCCTAATGTGTGAAATTGTGTTCATTAAACATTTTAAATACACCATGGTTAGGATGGTCAAATGGTGAATCATAACGATTTACACACATAGACAAGCACGCATTTCCAACGATTCACCATATAATAGAAAAGTAAATCCTATTATTCTTTATGTTTTGTGGTCAACCGTGCATATTGCGTGTTTTTCAATGGGGAGATGTGCAATGATTTACCTTTACCATGAATAGGCTTTCACACTTTCAGTGTACACAGTTATACCCACTGAAGAGACAACGCAAATCATGTTTAATGAAATGTGCCAATTTGAGATTGCATAGGCCTAATAATAAAGGTCATTATCTATAATGCTCATAATGATCGGTGTTTTTTAACTGAAAAACAACATTTTTGAATTGTTTATATTTTCTTTCTTTTTTTTTCGATCAAAAATAATGACAATCATGAAATAACCCTGAACTTGCACACCAATCATTGACCATGTTAGTTAAAATATTATTGATTGATGTGTCCTATACATTGCGCATGTGTCTTTTAATGTAAAATTGGACTTGAACTTGAAACATATTGAACAGCAAGTGACATTTGCACTTTTTATTCTTCCTTCTTTTTAATGCATTATTTTCCTTTTACTTAGATTTTTTGTTTTATCTTCTTTTATTTAATTTTGGCATTTTCTTTCCTATTTTGTGTTGGATTTGTTTCTTTGTTTCTTATATCTTTCATTATTATTTTTTGTGGGGGTCTTTAATGACTTCTTTTTCGTTTTTTTTGCTTGAAATCTTTGAAGTTTACTTTTGTGGGGTCAGGAATTACTGGTTTGGAAGGAGAAGTTTGGCAATGCATTGGATATAGGGTGGTAGATGTCGTTGCATTATTTTGCTATCTACTGCAGATAGCATTGACAAATTTGCATCCCACATCCGTGTGATGTTTGATTGACGGTGCCCTTAGTGTTATAGCAAATATAAAAGATGGTCCATGATTGTCCAAAAACATTGTCAACTTTTTATTCAAATTGCTATGTTTTAATCTGTTTGGGGATATGTATCAGGTATTTTACGTCTTATTCGACTTAAATTATTCAAAATTTGATGAAAATATATGTTTAAAGTGACCGATCCCTGAAATATTTGTGGATTAATGTAATATTATTTATTGCATGTGTTCCTTATTATATATAAACTAACATGTCCAAGTTTCATTTGAATCGCTCTACTGGATCTGAAGTTATGATCCCAAATGTGAAAAAGCAAACACTGATTTTAGAATTCCTCAGACAATCTCAGAAAATATTGTTCGAACACTTTAAAGGCCTTATTGGAAATAGTCCCCCTTCTACCCCAGTACAATGTTGGCATACCCAATATGCTCATCTTCACATATCTTCTCCCAACATTGATTGGTGGGGAAAGGGAGGGATATGCTTAAGATGAACATTGAGAGAACTCTATTATAAATCTTAGTTTCCAGTGACTCATATAGCGTGCGCACTTTACTAAGATGAACATGGGAATTACAGTGGGTGTTCGAACACAATTTTTCCGGGATTGTCTACAAAATTGCTTAGCAAAATCATCTGATTTTAGTTTTTGGACAATAACTCTGCAGTTACGCCATCGATTTTAATGCAATTTGGCACACATGTTAGAAACATAATTTGCTATCATCCCACAAAATATGGAGGAAATCAATGAATATTTTGATAGCGTTCTGTTAGTATAGATTTAACATAGCGTTTTATACACACAAATACAGGCCTAAATTATTTATGTGCCATGTTTATTGAGCATATGTACATGTGGTATAATTAATTTAGAGAAGGTGTTAAAATTTTATATTCAGCTAAAAACAGATATTACTCGTAAATTTAATGTTATGTATTTAAATGTCACAAATTTACCACTGTGTGATAAATCGGAGGGGGGGGGGCGAGAGAGAGCGCGAGTGATAGGAAGTTAGAGATACGCACAGGCTATGCACATTTATTGTTTTTAAAAACATTACTTGACCAACATTTAAGAAAATCAGCCTAATGTGTGAAATTGTGTTCATTAAACATTTTAAATACACCATGGTTAGGATGGTCAAATGGTGAATCATAACGATTTACACACATAGACAAGCACGCATTTCCAACGATTCACCATATAATAGAAAAGTAAATCCTATTATTCTTTATGTTTTGTGGTCAACCGTGCATATTGCGTGTTTTCAATGGGGAGATGTGCAATGATTTACCTTTACCATGAATAGGCTTTCACACTTTCAGTGTACACAGTTATACCCACTGAAGAGACAACGCAAATCATGTTTAATGAAATGTGCCAATTTGAGATTGCATAGGCCTAATAATAAAGGTCATTATCTATAATGCTCATAATGATCGGTGTTTGTTTAACTGAAAAACAACATTTTTGAATTGTTTATATTTTCTTTCTTTTTTCTATCAAAAATAATGACAATCATGAAATAACCCTGAACTTGCACAACAATCATTGACCATGTTAGTTAAAATATTATTGATTGATGTGTCCTATACATTGCGCATGTGTCTTTTAATGTAAATTGGACTTGAACTTGAAACATATTGAACAGCAAGTGACATTTGCACTTTTGATTCTTCCTTCTTTTTAATGCATTATTTTCCTTTTACTTAGATTTTTTTTTTTTTTTTCTTTTATTTAATTTTGGCATTTTCTTTCCTATTTTGTGTTGGATTTGTTTCTTTGTTTCTTATATCTTTCATTATTATTTTTTTGTGGGGGTCTTTAATGACTTCTTTTTCTTTTTATTTGCTTGAAATCTTTGAAGTTTACTTTTGTGGGGTCAGGAATTACTGGTTTGAAAGGAGAAGTTTGGCAATGCATTGGACATCGGGTGGTAGCTGTCGTTGCATTATTTTGCTATCTACTGCAGATAGCATTGACAAATTGCATCCCACATCCGTGTGATGTTTGATTGACGGTGCCCTTAGTGTTATAGCAAATATAAAAGATGGTCCATGATTGTCCAAAAACATTGTCAACTTTTATTCAAATTGCTATGTTTTAATCTGTTTGGGGATATGTATCAGGTATTTTACGTCTTATTCGACTTAAATTATTCAAAATTTGATGAAAATATATGTTTAAAGTGACCGATCCCTGAAATATTTGTGGATGTAATGTAATATTATTTATTGCATGTGTTCCTTATTATATATAAACTAACATGTCCAAGTTTCATTTGAATCGCTCTACTGGATCTGAAGTTATGATCCCAAATGTGAAAAAACAAACACTGATTCTAGAATTCCTCAGACAATCTCAGAAAATATTGTTCGAACACTTTAAAGGCCTTATTGGAAATAGTCCCCTTCTACCCCCGTACAATGTTGGCATACCCAATATGCTCATCTTCACATATCTTCTCCCAACATTGATTGGTGGGGAAAGGGAGGGATATGCTTAAGATGAACATTGAGAGAACTCTATTATAAATCTTAGTTTCCAGTGACTCATATAGCGTGCGCACTATACTAAGATGAACATGGGAATTACAGTGGGTGTTCGAACACATTTTTCCGGGATTGTCTACAAAATTGCTTAGCAAAATCATCTGATTTTAGTTTTTGGACAATAACTCTGCAGTTACGCCATCGATTTTAATGCAATTTGGCACACATGTTAGAAACATAATTTGCTATCATCCCACAAAATATGGAGGAAATCAATGAATATTTTGATAGCGTTCTGTTAGTATAGATTTAACATAGCGTTTTGTACACACAAATACAGGCCTAAATTATTTATGTGCCATGTTTATTGAGCATATGTACATGTGGTATAATTAATTTAGAGAAGGTGTTAAAATTTTATATTCAGCTAAAACAGACATTACTCGTAAATTTAATGTTATGTATTTAAATGTCACAAATGTACCACTGTGTGATAAATCGGAGGGGGCGAGAGAGAGAGCGAGTGATAGGAAGGGAGAGATACGCACAGGCTATGCACATTTATTGTTTTTTAAAAACATTACTTGACCAACATTTAAGAAAATCAGCCTAATGTGTGAAATTGTGTTCATTAAACATTTTAAATACACCATGGTTAGGATGGTCAAATGGTGAATCATAACGATTTACACACATAGACAAGCACGCATTTCCAACGATTCACCATATAATAGAAAAGTAAATCCTATTATTCTTTATGTTTTGTGGTCAACCGTGCATATGTGTGTTTTCAATGGGGAGATGTGCAATGATTTACCTTTACCATGAATAGGCTTTCACACTTTCAGTGTACACAGTTATACCCACTGAAGAGACAACGCAAATCATGTTTAATGAAATGTGCCAATTTGAGATTGCATAGGCCTAATAATAAAGGTCATTATCTATAATGCTCATAATGATCGGTGTTTTTTTAACTGAAAAACAACATTTTTGAATTGTTTATATTTTCTTTCTTTTTCGATCAAAATAATGACAATCATGAAATAACCCTGAACTTGCACACCAATCATTGACCATGTTAGTTAAAATATTATTGATTGATGTGTCCTATACATTGCGCATGTGTCTTTTAATGTAAAATTGGACTTGAACTTGAAACATATTGAACAGCAAGTGACATTTGCACTTTTTATTCTTCCTTCTTTTTAATGCATTATTTTCCTTTTACTTAGATTTTTGGTTTTTTCTTCTTTTATTTAATTTTGGCATTTTCTTTCCTATTTTGTGTTGGATTTGTTTCTTTGTTTCTTATATCTTTCATTATTATTTTTTTGTGGGGGTCTTTAATGACTTCTTTTTCTTTTTATTTGCTTGAAATCTTTGAAGTTTACTTTTGTGGGGTCAGGAATTACTGGTTTGGAAGGAGAAGTTTGGCAATGCATTGACATAGGGTGGTAGATGTCGTTGCATTATTTTGCTATCTACTGCAGATAGCATTGACAAATTGCATCCCACATCCGTGTGATGTTTGATTGACGGTGCCCTTAGTGTTATAGCAAATATAAAATATCGTCCATGATTGTCCAAAACATTGTCAACTTTTTAGCTATTCAAATTGCTATGTTTTAAACTGTTTGGGGATATGTATCAGGTATTTTACGTCTTATTCGACTTAAATTATTCAAAATTTGATGAAAATATATGTTTAAAGTGACCGATCCCTGAAATATTTGTGGATGTAATGTAATATTATTTATTGCATGTGTTCCTTATTATATATAAACTAACATGTCCAAGTTTCATTTGAATCGCTCTACTGGATCTGAAGTTATGATCCCAAATGTGAAAAAACAACACTGATTTTAGAATTCCTCAGACAATCTCAAAAAATATTGTTCGAACACTTTAAAGGCCTTATTGGAAATAGTCCCCTTCTACCCCCGTACAATGTTGGCATACCCAATATGCTCATCTTCACATATCTTCTCCCAACATTGATTGGTGGGGAAAGGGAGGGATATGCTTAAGATGAACATTGAGAGAACTCTATTATAAATCTTAGTTTCCAGTGACTCATATAGCGTGCGCACTAGACTAAGATGAACATGGGAATTACAGTGGGTGTTCGAACACATTTTTCCGGGATTGTCTACAAAATTGCTTAGCAAAATCATCTGATTTTAGTTTTTGGACAATAACTCTGCAGTTACGCCATCGATTTTAATGCAATTTGGCACACATGTTAGAAACATAATTTGCTATCATCCCACAAAATATGGAGGAAATCAATGAATATTTTGATAGCGTTCTGTTAGTATAGATTTAACATAGCGTTTTGTACACACAAATACAGGCCTAAATTATTTATGTGCCATGTTTATTGAGCATATGTACATGTGGTATAATTAATTTAGAGAAGGTGTTAAAATTTTATATTCAGCTAAAACAGACATTACTCGTAAATTTAATGTTATGTATTTAAATGTCACAAATTTACCACTGTGTGATAAATCGGAGGGGGGGCGAGAGAGAGAGCGAGTGATAGGAAGGAGAGATACGCACAGGCTATGCACATTTATTGTTTTTAAAAACATTACTTGACCAACATTTAAGAAAATCAGCCTAATGTGTGAAATTGTGTTCATTAAACATTTTAAATACACCATGGTTAGGATGGTCAAATGGTGAATCATAACGATTTACACACATAGACAAGCACGCATTTCCAACGATTCACCATATAATAGAAAAGTAAATCCTATTATTCTTTATGTTTTGTGGTCAACCGTGCATAATGTGTGTTTTCAATGGGGAGATGTGCAATGATTTACCTTTACCATGAATAGGCTTTCACACTTTCAGTGTACACAGTTATACCCACTGAAGAGACAACGCAAATCATGTTTAATGAAATGTGCCAATTTGAGATTGCATAGGCCTAATAATAAAGGTCATTATCTATAATGCTCATAATGATCGGTGTTTTTTAACTGAAAAACAACATTTTTGAATTGTTTATATTTTCTTTCTTTTTTCGATCAAAAATAATGACAATCATGAAATAACCCTGAACTTGCACACCAATCATTGACCATGTTAGTTAAAATATTATTGATTGATGTGTCCTATACATTGCGCATGTGTCTTTTAATGTAAAATTGGACTTGAACTTGAACATATTGAACAGCAAGTGACATTTGCACTTTTATTCTTCCTTCTTTTTTAATGCATTATTTTCCTTTTACTTAGATTTTTTGTTTTATCTTCTTTTATTTAATTTTGGCATTTTCTTTCCTATTTTGTGTTGGATTTGTTTCTTTGTTTCTTATATCTTTCATTATTATTTTTTTGTGGGGGGTCTTTAATGACTTCTTTTTCTTTTTATTTGCTTGAAATCTTTGAAGTTTACTTTTGTGGGGTCAGGAATTACTGGTTTGGAAGGAGAAGTTTGGCAATGCATTGAACATAGGGTGGTAGATGTCGTTGCATTATGCTGCTATCTACTGCAGATAGCATTGACAAATTTGCATCCCACATCCGTGTGATGTTTGATTGACGGTGCCCTTAGTGTTATAGCAAATATAAAAGATGGTCCATGATTGTCCAAAAACATTGTAACTTTTTATCTATTCAAATTGCTATGTTTTAAACTGTTTGGGGATATGTATCAGGTATTTTACGTCTTATTCGACTTAAATTATTCAAAATTTGATGAAAATATATGTTTAAAGTGACCGATCCCTGAAATATTTGTGGATGTAATGTAATATTATTTATTGCATGTGTTCCTTATTATATATAAACTAACATGTCCAAGTTTCATTTGAATCGCTCTACTGGATCTGAAGTTATGATCCCAAATGTGAAAAAAGCAAACACTGATTTTAGAATTCCTCAGACAATCTCAGAAAATATTGTTCGAACACTTTAAAGGCCTTATTGGAAATAGTCCCCCTTCTACCCCCAGTACAATGTTGGCATACCCAATATGCTCATCTTCACATATCTTCTCCCAACATTGATTGGTGGGGAAAGGGAGGGATATGCTTAAGATGAACATTGAGAGAACTCTATTATAAATCTTAGTTTCCAGTGACTCATATAGCGTGCGCACTATACTAAGATGAACATGGGAATTACAGTGGGTGTTCGAACACATTTTTCCGGGATTGTCTACAAAATTGCTTAGCAAAATCATCTGATTTTAGTTTTTGGACAATAACTCTGCAGTTACGCCATCGATTTTAATGCAATTTGGCACACATGTTAGAAACATAATTTGCTATCATCCCACAAAATATGGAGGAAATCAATGAATATTTTGATAGCGTTCTGTTAGTATAGATTTAACATAGCGTTTTGTACACACAAATACAGGCCTAAATTATTTATGTGCCATGTTTATTGAGCATATGTACATGTGGTATAATTAATTTAGAGAAGGTGTTAAAATTTTATATTCAGCTAAAAACAGACATTACTCGTAAATTTAATGTTATGTATTTAAATGTCACAAATTTACCACTGTGTGATAAATCTGAGGGGGGGAGAGAGAGAGAGCGAGTGATAGGAAGGGAGAGATACGCACAGGCTATGCACATTTATTGTTTTTAAAAACATTACTTGACCAACATTTAAGAAAATCAGCCTAATGTGTGAAATTGTGTTCATTAAACATTTTAAATACACCATGGTTAGGATGGTCAAATGGTGAATCATAACGATTTACACACATAGACAAGCACGCATTTCCAACGATTCACCATATAATAGAAAAGTAAATCCTATTATTCTTTATGTTTTGTGGTCAACCGTGCATAATGTGTGTTTTCAATGGGGAGATGTGCAATGATTTACCTTTACCATGAATAGGCTTTCACACTTTCAGTGTACACAGTTATACCCACTGAAGAGACAACGCAAATCATGTTTAATGAAATGTGCCAATTTGAGATTGCATAGGCCTAATAATAAAGGTCATTATCTATAATGCTCATAATGATCGGTGTTTGTTTAACTGAAAAACAACATTTTTGAATTGTTTATATTTTCTTTCTTTTTCGATCAAAATAATGACAATCATGAAATAACCCTGAACTTGCACACCAATCATTGACCATGTTAGTTAAAATATTATTGATTGATGTGTCCTATACATTGCGCATGTGTCTTTTAATGTAAAATTGGACTTGAACTTGAAACATATTGAACAGCAAGTGACATTTGCACTTTTAATTCTTCCTTCTTTTTAATGCATTATTTTCCTTTTACTTAGATTTTTTGTTTTATCTTCTTTTATTTAATTTTGGCATTTTCTTTCCTATTTTGTGTTGGATTTGTTTCTTTGTTTCTTATATCTTTCATTATTATTTACTTGTGGGGGTCTTTAATGACTTCTTTTTCTTTTTATTTGCTTGAAATCTTTGAAGTTTACTTTTGTGGGGTCAGGAATTACTGGTTTGGAAGGAGAAGTTTGGCAATGCATTGGACATAGGGTGGTAGATGTCGTTGCATTATTTTGCTATCTACTGCAGATAGCATTGACAGAGTTGCATCCCACATCCGTGTGATGTTTGATTGACGGTGCCCTTAGTGTTATAGCAAATATAAAAGATGGTCCATGATTGTCCAAAAACATTGTCAACTTTTTATATTCAAATTGCTATGTTTTAAACTGTTTGGGGATATGTATCAGGTATTTTACGTCTTATTCGACTTAAATTATTCAAAATTTGATGAAAATATATGTTTAAAGTGACCGATCCCTGAAATATTTGTGGATGTAATGTAATATTATTTATTGCATGTGTTCCTTATTATATATAAACTAACATGTCCAAGTTTCATTTGAATCGCTCTACTGGATCTGAAGTTATGATCCCAAATGTGAAAAAGCAAACACTGATTTTAGAATTCCTCAGACAATCTCAGAAAATATTGTTCGAACACTTTAAAGGCCTTATTGGAAATAGTCCCCCTTCTACCCCAGTACAATGTTGGCATACCCAATATGCTCATCTTCACATATCTTCTCCCAACATTGATTGGTGGGGAAAGGGGAGGGATATGCTTAAGATGAACATTGAGAGAACTCTATTATAAATCTTAGTTTCCAGTGACTCATATAGCGTGCGCACTATACTAAGATGAACATGGGAATTACAGTGGGTGTTCGAACACATTTTTCCGGGATTGTCTACAAAATTGCTTAGCAAAATCATCTGATTTTAGTTTTGGACAATAACTCTGCAGTTACGCCATCGATTTTAATGCAATTTGGCACACATGTTAGAAACATAATTTGCTATCATCCCACAAAATATGGAGGAAATCAATGAATATTTTGATAGCGTTCTGTTAGTATAGATTTAACATAGCGTTTGTACACACAAATACAGGCCTAAATTATTTATGTGCCATGTTTATTGAGCATATGTACATGTGGTATAATTAATTTAGAGAAGGTGTTAAAATTTTATATTCAGCATAAAAACAGACATTACTCGTAAATTTAATGTTATGGATTTAAATGTCACAAATTTACCACTGTGTGATAAATCGGAGGGGGGGACGAGAGAGAGAGAGCGAGTGATAGGAAGGAGAGATACGCACAGGCTATGCACATTTATTGTTTTTAAAAACATTACTTGACCAACATTTAAGAAAATCAGCCTAATGTGTGAAATTGTGTTCATTAAACATTTTAAATACACCATGGTTAGGATGGTCAAATGGTGAATCATAACGATTTACACACATAGACAAGCACGCATTTCCAACGATTCACCATATAATAGAAAAGTAAATCCTATTATTCTTTATGTTTTGTGGTCAACCGTGCATAATGTGTGTTTTCAATGGGGAGATGTGCAATGATTTACCTTTACCATGAATAGGCTTTCACACTTTCAGTGTACACAGTTATACCCACTGAAGAGACAACGCAAATCATGTTTAATGAAATGTGCCAATTTGAGATTGCATAGGCCTAATAATAAAGGTCATTATCTATAATGCTCATAATGATCGGTGTTTGTTTAACTGAAAAACAACATTTTTGAATTGTTTATATTTTCTTTCTTTTTCGATCAAAATAATGACAATCATGAAATAACCCTGAACTTGCACACCAATCATTGACCATGTTAGTTAAAATATTATTGATTGATGTGTCCTATACATTGCGCATGTGTCTTTTAATGTATCATTGGACTTGAACTTGAAACATATTGAACAGCAAGTGACATTTGCACTTTTTATTCTTCCTTCTTTTTTAATGCATTATTTTCCTTTTACTTAGATTTTTTGTTTTATCTTCTTTTATTTAATTTTGGCATTTTCTTTCCTATTTTGTGTTGGATTTGTTTCTTTGTTTCTTATATCTTTCATTATTATTTTTGTGGGGGGCGGTCTTTAATGACTTCTTTTTCTTTTTATTTGCTTGAAATCTTTGAAGTTTACTTTTGTGGGGTCAGGAATTACTGGTTTGGAAGGAGAAGTTTGGCAATGCATTGGACATAGGGTGGTAGATGTCGTTGCATTATTTTGCTATCTACTGCAGATAGCATTGACAAATTGCATCCCACATCCGTGTGATGTTTGATTGACGGTGCCCTTAGTGTTATAGCAAATATAAAAGATGGTCCATGATTGTCCAAAAACATTGTCAACTTTTTAGACTATTCAAATTGCTATGTTTTAAACTGTTTGGGGATATGTATCAGGTATTTTACGTCTTATTCGACTTAAATTATTCAAAATTTGATGAAAATATATGTTTAAAGTGACCGATCCCTGAAATATTTGTGGATGTAATGTAATATTATTTATTTCATGTGTTCCTTATTATATATAAACTAACATGTCCAAGTTTCATTTGAATCGCTCTACTGGATCTGAAGTTATGATCCCAAATGTGAAAAAAGCAAACACTGATTTTAGAATTCCTCAGACAATCTCAGAAAATATTGTTCGAACACTTTAAAGGCCTTATTGGAAATAGTCCCCTTCTACCCCCGTACAATGTTGGCATACCCAATATGCTCATCTTCACATATCTTCTCCCAACATTGATTGGTGGGGAAAGGGAGGGATATGCTTAAGATGAACATTGAGAGAACTCTATTATAAATCTTAGTTTCCAGTGACTCATATAGCGTGCGCACTATACTAAGATGAACATGGGAATTACAGTGGGTGTTCGAACACATTTTTCCGGGATTGTCTACAAAATTGCTTAGCAAAATCATCTGATTTTAGTTTTTGGACAATAACTCTGCAGTTACGCCATCGATTTTAATGCAATTTGGCACACATGTTAGAAACATAATTTGCTATCATCCCACAAAATATGGAGGAAATCAATGAATATTTTGATAGCGTTCTGTTAGTATAGATTTAACATGGCGTTTTGTACACACAAATACAGGCCTAAATTATTTATGTGCCATGTTTATTGAGCATATGTACATGTGGTATAATTAATTTAGAGAAGGTGTTAAAATTTTATATTCAGCTAAAAACAGACATTACTCGTAAATTTAATGTTATGTATTTAAATGTCACAAATTTACCACTGTGTGATAAATCGGAGGGGGGGAGAGAGAGAGCGAGTGATAGGAAGGAGAGATACGCACAGGCTATGCACATTTATTGTTTTTAAAACATTACTTGACCAACATTTAAGAAAATCAGCCTAATGTGTGAAATTGTGTTCATTAAACATTTTAAATACACCATGGTTAGGATGGTCAAATGGTGAATCATAACGATTTACACACATAGACAAGCACGCATTTCCAACGATTCACCATATAATAGAAAAGTAAATCCTATTATTCTTTATGTTTTGTGGTCAACCGTGCATAATGTGTGTTTTCAATGGGGAGATCTGCAATGATTTACCTTTACCATGAATAGGCTTTCACACTTTCAGTGTACACAGTTATACCCACTGAAGAGACAACGCAAATCATGTTTAATGAAATGTGCCAATTTGAGATTGCATAGGCCTAATAATAAAGGTCATTATCTATAATGCTCATAATGATCGGTGTTTGTTTAACTGAAAAACAACATTTTTGAATTGTTTATATTTTCTTTCTTTTTTCGATCAAAAATAATGACAATCATGAAATAACCCTGAACTTGCACACCAATCATTGACCATGTTAGTTAAAATATTATTGATTGATGTGTCCTATACATTGCGCATGTGTCTTTTAATGTAAAATTGGACTTGAACTTGAAACATATTGAACAGCAAGTGACATTTGCACTTTTTATTCTTCCTTCTTTTTTAATGCATTATTTTCCTTTTACTTAGATTTTTTGTTTTATCTTCTTTTATTTAATTTTGGCATTTTCTTTCCTATTTTGTGTTGGATTTGTTTCTTTGTTTCTTATATCTTTCATTATTATTTTTGTGGGGGTCTTTAATGACTTCTTTTTCTTTTTCTTTGCTTGAAATCTTTGAAGTTTACTTTTGTGGGGTCAGGAATTACTGGTTTGGAAGGAGAAGTTTGGCAATGCATTGGACATAGGGTGGTAGATGTCGTTGCATTATTTTGCTATCTACTGCAGATAGCATTGACAAATTGCATCCCACATCCGTGTGATGTTTTATTGACGGTGCCCTTAGTGTTATAGCAAATATAAAAGATGGTCCATGATTGTCCAAAAACATTGTCAACTTTTTAACTATTCAAATTGCTATGTTTTAAACTGTTTGGGGATATGTATCAGGTATTTTACGTCTTTTCGACTTAAATTATTCAAAATTTGATGAAAATATATGTTTAAAGTGACCGATCCCTGAAATATTTGTGGATGTAATGTAATATTATTTATTTCATGTGTTCCTTATTATATATAAACTAACATGTCCAAGTTTCATTTGAATCGCTCTACTGGATCTGAAGTTATGATCCCAAATGTGAAAAAGCAAACACTGATTTTAGAATTCCTCAGACAATCTCAGAAAATATTGTTCGAACACTTTAAAGGCCTTATTGGAAATAGTCCCCCTTCTACCCCAGTACAATGTTGGCATACCCAATATGCTCATCTTCACATATCTTCTCCCAACATTGATTGGTGGGGAAAGGGAGGGATATGCTTAAGATGAACATTGAGAGAACTCTATTATAAATCTTAGTTTCCAGTGACTCATATAGCGTGCGCACTATACTAAGATGAACATGGGAATTACAGTGGGTGTTCGAACACATTTTTCCGGGATTGTCTACAAAATTGCTTAGCAAAATCATCTGATTTTAGTTTTTGGACAATAACTCTGCAGTTACGCCATCGATTTTAATGCAATTTGGCACACATGTTAGAAACATAATTTGCTATCATCCCACAAAATATGGAGGAAATCAATGAATATTTTGATAGCGTTCTGTTAGTATAGATTTAACATGGCGTTTTGTACACACAAATACAGGCCTAAATTATTTATGTGCCATGTTTATTGAGCATATGTACATGTGGTATAATTAATTTAGAGAAGGTGTTAAAATTTTATATTCAGCTAAAAACAGACATTACTCGTAAATTTAATGTTATGTATTTAAATGTCACAAATTTACCACTGTGTGATAAATCGGAGGGGGGGGGGACGAGAGAGAGAGCGAGTAATAGGAAGGGAGAGATACGCACAGGCTATGCACATTTATTGTTTTTAAAAACATTACTTGACCAACATTTAAGAAAATCAGCCTAATGTGTGAAATTGTGTTCATTAAACATTTTAAATACACCATGGTTAGGATGGTCAAATGGTGAATCATAACGATTTACACACATAGACAAGCACGCATTTCCAACGATTCACCATATAATAGAAAAGTAAATCCTATTATTCTTTATGTTTTGTGGTCAACCGTGCATAATGTGTGTTTTCAATGGGGAGATCTGCAATGATTTACCTTTACCATGAATAGGCTTTCACACTTTCAGTGTACACAGTTATACCCACTGAAGAGACAACGCAAATCATGTTTAATGAAATGTGCCAATTTGAGATTGCATAGGCCTAATAATAAAGGTCATTATCTATAATGCTCATAATGATCGGTGTTTGTTTAACTGAAAACAACATTTTTGAATTGTGTATATTTTCTTTCTTTTTTCGATCAAAAATAATGACAATCATGAAATAACCCTGAACTTGCACACCAATCATTGACCATGTTAGTTAAAATATTATTGATTGATGTGTCCTATACATTGCGCATGTGTCTTTTAATGTAAAATTGGACTTGAACTTGAAACATATTGAACAGCAAGTGACATTTGCACTATTTTATTGTTCCTTCTTTTTAATGCATTATTTTCCTTTTACTTAGATTTTTTGTTTTATCTTCTTTTATTTAATTTTGGCATTTTCTTTCCTATTTTGTGTTGGATTTGTTTCTTTGTTTCTTATATCTTTCATTATTATTTTTTTTTTTTTTTCTTTAATGACTTCTTTTCTTTTTCTTTGCTTGAAATCTTTGAAGTTTACTTTTGTGGGGTCAGGAATTACTGGTTTGGAAGGAGAAGTTTGGCAATGCATTGGACATAGGGTGGTAGATGTCGTTGCATTATTTTGCTATCTACTGCAGATAGCATTGACAAATTGCATCCCACATCCGTGTGATGTTTTATTGACGGTGCCCTTAGTGTTATAGCAAATATAAAAGATGGTCCATGATTGTCCAAAAACATTGTCAACTTTTTAACTATTCAAATTGCTATGTTTTAAACTGTTTGGGGATATGTATCAGGTATTTTACGTCTTTTTTTTCTTAAATTATTCAAAATTTGATGAAAATATATGTTTAAAGTGACCGATCCCTGAAATATTTGTGGATGTAATGTAATATTATTTATTTCATGTGTTCCTTATTATTATATATAAACTAACATGTCCAAGTTTCATTTGAATCGCTCTACTGGATCTGAAGTTATGATCCCAAATGTGAAAAAGCAAACACTGATTTTAGAATTCCTCAGACAATCTCAGAAAATATTGTTCGAACACTTTAAAGGCCTTATTGGAAATAGTCCCCCTTCTACCCCAGTACAATGTTGGCATACCCAATATGCTCATCTTCACATATCTTCTCCCAACATTGATTGGTGGGGAAAGGGGAGGGGATAATGCTTAAGATGAACATTGAGAGAACTCTATTATAAATCTTAGTTTCCAGTGACTCATATAGCGTGCGCACTATACTAAGATGAACATGGGAATTACAGTGGGTGTTCGAACACATTTTTTCCGGGATTGTCTACAAAATTGCTTAGCAAAATCATCTGATTTTAGTTTTTGGACAATAACTCTGCAGTTACGCCATCGATTTTAATGCAATTTGGCACACATGTTAGAAACATAATTTGCTATCATCCCACAAAATATGGAGGAAATCAATGAATATTTTGATAGCGTTCTGTTAGTATAGATTTAACATGGCGTTTTGTACACACAAATACAGGCCTAAATTATTTATGTGCCATGTTTATTGAGCATATGTACATGTGGTATAATTAATTTAGAGAAGGTGTTAAAATTTTATATTCAGCTAAAAACAGACATTACTCGTAAATTTAATGTTATGTATTTAAATGTCACAAATTTACCACTGTGTGATAAATCGGAGGGGGGGGAGAGAGAGAGAGAGCGAGTAATAGGAAGGGAGAGATACGCACAGGCTATGCACATTTATTGTTTTTAAAAACATTACTTGACCAACATTTAAGAAAATCAGCCTAATGTGTGAAATTGTGTTCATTAAACATTTTAAATACACCATGGTTAGGATGGTCAAATGGTGAATCATAACGATTTACACACATAGACAAGCACGCATTTCCAACGATTCACCATATAATAGAAAAGTAAATCCTATTATTCTTTATGTTTTGTGGTCAACCGTGCATAATGTGTGTTTTTCAATGGGGAGATCTGCAATGATTTACCTTTACCATGAATAGGCTTTCACACTTTCAGTGTACACAGTTATACCCACTGAAGAGACAACGCAAATCATGTTTAATGAAATGTGCCAATTTGAGATTGCATAGGCCTAATAATAAAGGTCATTATCTATAATGCTCATAATGATCGGTGTTTGTTTAACTGAAAAACAACATTTTTGAATTGTGTATATTTTCTTTCTTTTTTCGATCAAAAATAATGACAATCATGAAATAACCCTGAACTTGCACACCAATCATTGACCATGTTAGTTAAAATATTATTGATTGATGTGTCCTATACATTGCGCATGTGTCTTTTAATGTAAAATTGGACTTGAACTTGAAACATATTGAACAGCAAGTGACATTTGCAATTTTTATTGTTCCTTCTTTTTAATGCATTATTTTCCTTTTACTTAGATTTTTTGTTTTATCTTCTTTTATTTAATTTTGGCATTTTCTTTCCTATTTTGTGTTGGATTTGTTTCTTTGTTTCTTATATCTTTCATTATTATTTTTGTGGGGGTCTTTAATGACTTCTTTTCTTTTTCTTTGCTTGAAATCTTTGAAGTTTACTTTTGTGGGGTCAGGAATTACTGGTTTGGAAGGAGAAGTTTGGCAATGCATTGGACATAGGGTGGTAGATGTCGTTGCATTATTTTGCTATCTACTGCAGATAGCATTGACAAAGTTGCATCCCACATCCGTGTGATGTTTTATTGACGGTGCCCTTAGTGTTATAGCAAATATAAAAGATGGTCCATGATTGTCCAAAAACATTGTCAACTTTTTAACTATTCAAATTGCTATGTTTTAAACTGTTTGGGGATATGTATCAGGTATTTTACGTCTTTTTCGACTTAAATTATTCAAAATTTGATGAAAATATATGTTTAAAGTGACCGATCCCTGAAATATTTGTGGATGTAATGTAATATTATTTATTTCATGTGTTCCTTATTATATATAAACTAACATGTCCAAGTTTCATTTGAATCGCTCTACTGGATCTGAAGTTATGATCCCAAATGTGAAAAAAAGCAAACACTGATTTTAGAATTCCTCAGACAATCTCAGAAAATATTGTTCGAACACTTTAAAGTCCTTATTGGAAATAGTCACCCTTCTACCCCGTACAATGTTGGCATACCCAATATGCTCATCTTCACATATCTTCTCCCAACATTGATTGGTGGGGAAAGGGAGGGATATGCTTAAGATGAACATTGAGAGAACTCTATTATAAATCTTAGTTTCCAGTGACTCATATAGCGTGCGCACTATACTAAGATGAACATGGGAATTACAGTGGGTGTTCGAACACATTTTTCCGGGATTGTCTACAAAATTGCTTAGCAAAATCATCTGATTTTAGTTTTTGGACAATAACTCTGCAGTTACGCCATCGATTTTAATGCAATTTGGCACACATGTTAGAAACATAATTTGCTATCATCCCACAAAATATGGAGGAAATCAATGAATATTTTGATAGCGTTCTGTTAGTATAGATTTAACATGGCGTTTTGTACACACAAATACAGGCCTAAATTATTTATGTGCCATGTTTATTGAGCATATGTACATGTGGTATAATTAATTTAGAGAAGGTGTTAAAATTTTATATTCAGCTAAAAACAGACATTACTCGTAAATTTAATGTTATGTATTTAAATGTCACAAATTTACCACTGTGTGATAAATCGGAGGGGGGGGGGACGAGAGAGAGAGAGCGAGTAATAGGAAGGGAGAGATACGCACAGGCTATGCACATTTATTGTTTTTAAAAACATTACTTGACCAACATTTAAGAAAATCAGCCTAATGTGTGAAATTGTGTTCATTAAACATTTTAAATACACCATGGTTAGGATGGTCAAATGGTGAATCATAACGATTTACACACATAGACAAGCACGCATTTCCAACGATTCACCATATAATAGAAAAGTAAATCCTATTATTCTTTATGTTTTGTGGTCAACCGTGCATAATGTGTGTTTTCAATGGGGAGATCTGCAATGATTTACCTTTACCATGAATAGGCTTTCACACTTTCAGTGTACACAGTTATACCCACTGAAGAGACAACGCAAATCATGTTTAATGAAATGTGCCAATTTGAGATTGCATAGGCCTAATAATAAAGGTCATTATCTATAATGCTCATAATGATCGGTGTTTGTTTAACTGAAAAACAACATTTTTGAATTGTGTATATTTTCTTTCTTTTTTCGATCAAAAATAATGACAATCATGAAATAACCCTGAACTTGCACACCAATCATTGACCATGTTAGTTAAAATATTATTGATTGATGTGTCCTATACATTGCGCATGTGTCTTTTAATGTAAAATTGGACTTGAACTTGAAACATATTGAACAGCAAGTGACATTTGCACTATTTTATTGTTCCTTCTTTTTAATGCATTATTTTCCTTTTACTTAGATTTTTTGTTTTATCTTCTTTTATTTAATTTTGGCATTTTCTTTCCTATTTTGTGTTGGATTTGTTTCTTTGTTTCTTATATCTTTCATTATTATTTTTTGTGGGGGGGTCTTTAATGACTTCTTTTTCTTTTTCTTTGCTTGAAATCTTTGAAGTTTACTTTTGTGGGGTCAGGAATTACTGGTTTGGAAGGAGAAGTTTGGCAATGCATTGGACATAGGGTGGTAGATGTCGTTGCATTATTTTGCTATCTACTGCAGATAGCATTGACAAATTTGCATCCCACATCCGTGTGATGTTTTATTGACGGTGCCCTTAGTGTTATAGCAAATATAAAAGATGGTCCATGATTGTCCAAAAACATTGTCAACTTTTTAACTATTCAAATTGCTATGTTTTAAACTGTTTGGGGATATGTATCAGGTATTTTACGTCTTTTTCGACTTAAATTATTCAAAATTTGATGAAAATATATGTTTAAAGTGACCGATCCCTGAAATATTTGTGGATGTAATGTAATATTATTTATTTCATGTGTTCCTTATTATATATAAACTAACATGTCCAAGTTTCATTTGAATCGCTCTACTGGATCTGAAGTTATGATCCCAAATGTGAAAAAGCAAACACTGATTTTAGAATTCCTCAGACAATCTCAGAAAATATTGTTCGAACACTTTAAAGGCCTTATTGGAAATAGTCCCCCTTCTACCCCAGTACAATGTTGGCATACCCAATATGCTCATCTTCACATATCTTCTCCCAACATTGATTGGTGGGGAAAGGGAGGGGATATGCTTAAGATGAACATTGAGAGAACTCTATTATAAATCTTAGTTTCCAGTGACTCATATAGCGTGCGCACTATACTAAGATGAACATGGGAATTACAGTGGGTGTTCGAACACATTTTTTCCGGGATTGTAGGTCTTCGAGATGTACATCTTAATGCCAGATACGGTGTCAGCAACCTGTATAAGGATATGGTTTTAAGGAAGAAATGAAAACATGATTTTGCAATGATTTGTTTTTGAGAATGTGTTCCTGTTTTTTCTCGTACGTTTTTCTTAAAGGCCCACATTGAAAATCATTATGTCCCAGGAAAACATCAGACAGCAGGCCAGACCATGGCCAGATAGTATTAAACATGGTTTTGTATTTCACCTTGATGGTATGACTAGTCTTTCAATTATAGGCAAACTTTCCCAAGGTCATCCAATGTGCCGTGCATTAGGATTAGAACTGGTATTGGCTTGGGATGATTTTCAACATTGCACTTCAAAAATAGGGTACAAAATTGTACAGCTTTTTCACCAATATGCTGCCACTTCAAGCAGCTATTAATGATAATTGCACCTCATGAGAATGAATTGCAGTATTGCACCCCAACATGAAAAGTGAGGCGCAATTATGCACCTGAAGAAAAAATAGAATTCAAGGGCTGCTGATAATATCAGCAATTGCCCATTTTAGTTCTTGATAAGAGAGGGGAACTTTTTTCCTCCTTCAGCTTTTCTATTTCCTTGTTTAAGTTATCCCATGAGATGGAAAGACCTTTTAAATGTATATAACGACATCACATGATTGAAGGTATTCGTTATGTATCCGGGCTACTACCTGAGATGCAAAGACCTCTCTTGTGTATTATTCGTAATGTATCCGGGTTATTTCACCCCCTGAAGTTCAAAAGCATAGCTTTATATTATAGTTAGGAATGTGTTCTTTTTGTTCGGTACATAATTGTTACATGATGAATTTAGGCAACATTTAATTGCTAATTATAAATAACATTGGAGAAACATTCAAAATTTATTTCGCAGATTAAACTTCGGAATTAACATGAAAGCAAATCGTATTACAAACTTACACTCATTTTCATGTAAAGTATCCTAGTTATAATGAAGTTTCACTTATTGAACAATTCTGATTTTGGGATTTATGTTTATTGATAGCGAAACCCAAAGTAAAAATCACTTGGACATATAAGTCTAGAGTATTATACGATGGGAAAGTGGACGGAGAAGTTTAAGTGACCTTGTGCAAGTCCGACTCTAGGAGGCTCATAGGTAGATTACAAAAAGTTCAATATTAATATATTATTGTTATATGTATATTATATAATAATTAAAGGTCATCTTTTATTTTATTTTGTTTTACTTAGACATGTTTTGTATCAGTTTCTATACCAACAATACTTTCAGTTCTATTTAGTATTTTTATTCCATCAAAGATTCTTCTTAATTTATCTATACAATTTTACATTATGTCACTCAAAACAGCCTTGAAAACTTGATACAAAGTTGTGTTCGCAACCTATGCATTGGAATAAAGTTTCGGAGTTCAAACTTCATACAAATTATGCCGGCACCCAATGTGCTATTCCATTTTAAATCCATACTCCCCTTGTGGACGATTTAGCTAAAATCTTCCACAGAATGAGTATGAGTTTCAAATCTGAGACGAATATACCTATTCGTCTCAGTTTCAAATAGAATAGACAATTTGGTAACTTCCATTTGAAATACTCACTCCAATTGTGATTGTGGAAAATATTATGTAAAGCTATAATACAAAGGAAGTATGCGATTCAAAATAACTAACCCTATAGTCAATTTCATTTGAAAAACATACTCCCTCTGTGAAAGACTTTTCTTAAATCTTCCAGAGAGACAGAGGTTTGGCAGATTTCAATGGTCCAATATGCCTTTAATATTTTAGTAAGAGGTATCACGACCCCATGCAGTGTGCTAAATTTAACATGGAATTGATATGGACAATTTGCTGAATATTTCAACCTGAACTCGGGCCTGTATTTTATAATCAGACGTATCTATTTTATGCTCACATTTTAGAGGAATTGCTCAAGACCAGCATACCCTCAATTTCAGGATGTGATAGCTATATGTGTCCATTATTTTGTTTTCCGCAAGCGGAACTTCACGGCATTCTCTTACTGCTTTTATCAGATCACGTTACTTTTACTGTTTGAAGGTACAGACAGGGGAATTGTGGGCATAGTTGTCAACTTTTTGAACCCGGAAACGTGGTAGAAAGTTTTAAATCGTCGAATGCATCGATTGTGCCAACTTTTGCACGCGTTACACTACCCACACATACTGTACAATGTATATAAAGAAGTGCGACACAGAGAATTTGGACTTTTAAGGGGTGAAAGGTTTACTAGAACTTACTAAACCGAAGTAATTCGTTCTGACGAAGCGCGTAATTGCTTAGGCATTGTATTAGGTTCAGAGACATTTGTTGTTTTTCAACTGTGAAGCGTTTGGTTTTTAAATATCATTTGGTCTCGGTAGCGAAAGGACTTAAATTTTTCATCATGGCAAACGAAACTCTCCCTACCGAAGAAACCATTACGGTTATAAATCCCCCATCGGTCAATCACACCATCTACCTATGGTTTACCATAGTCCTGTTTTTCATCGGACTTTTTGGTAATATTATGATCATTATGGCTTATATTTTATACAAGAAACTTCGATCTCATGCTACAACTTTTGTGGTTAACACTGCAGTAGCGGACATTTGCGTCGGTGTCCTTGGTGATATTTTCATCATCATCGGCATCGCTACGAACGGAGAGTATCTGAATCCCGATGTACCTGGCAACACCAAAACTTTATGCGTTTTCTCATCCTATTTGTGCGCATCCGTATGCATTGTATCTGTCTGGAGCATCGCAGCTGCAAGTTTCAATGGCTATGTCCGCGTATGCCATACGGCGTCCTACAACAAGATCTTCAACCATGTCACAATGCCCATTATGATCTGCAGCCTTTGGGCAGCTGGGATCCTGATCCTTTTGCCAACGTTGGTTGGTTGGGGAGCGCACCACTATGACGGAGTCCTGAAGTTCTGCATTCCGACAGCCACGGCTTCAGTCAGCTACACTTACTTCATGGTGTTCTTAGGCTGGGGTATCCCGCTTGTGGTCATTCTTTACTCATTTGGGCGTATTATCTGGACAGTGCGGGCATCAAGCAAAATTATGAAGCGCCATAGCACACGCAACAAGTCTGCTAAGGGGAGCGTTAAGGACAAATCCGGTAAGTTTCAAGTGATCTTATCTTAGGGGTGGTGCAATAATAACTGATTATGTTTACCCACACGGGAGGGAAAGTTATAGGAAAAAGCATTATTTGTGCAAGCCTCAAAGCAGTGGAAAGCATTTTGGCCAGGTCTAAAGGCCAAGAGGTCTTTTTGGCACCGACGTTTTTGGCACTAATTTGTTTCTCCAATTTACCTCTTTCGTTAGATTAGTAACTTGTTTAAACCATAGCTAATTGACATTGCAATATGCAATGCAATGCCACCAGCAACGAAAATTGCAATTGTATTGCTAATATGGGCCAAAATGAGAAGAAGTGCGATTATTATTATTATGTCCCGGTATTTAGAGCCTTTTTGTCCCAGCCTCCGGTGGGTACGCCTCTATTGGGCATCCTAAAATTTTACACTATATATAAAAAATATCTGACGTGTTTTTCAATATCATTTTACTCTATTACATCGGCAGTACAAGTGTTCTATTGCCTGAACATTACTCAATGAAATGACACTCATCTGATTGTTAATGCCATTTTATTTTTGAAAAATGCTGATAAATATTATTTTGAGGGGTGTATTTTATTCCATTACACTTTTTGCCTATTGTGTTTAGAAACACAATGTTGGTATTCACTTAAAACACCTGAAGTTTGGAATCAGTTAGATGAAGAGAGAAATCTAAACCAGCTAACAAAAGAACATCAACAAAAGTTTCAATCGAAGCAATTGTTCACCTGCATTACATGCTTTATTCCATTTTTTTGTAAATTTTCCGCTTAGCTTCAAAACTCTCTATACACAAAACCCAAATAGCTGACAAAACATTTGAATAACGTGTCTTTGTGGCTTTTATTGATCATATAAAAGAAATGTAATGCTTCAAATGATTTTTTGAAGGAAATCATGCCTAATTAGTTTGGTTTGTCCTGTAAAAACAAAAGAACAACGACAACAAAATAAAATAAAAAGTACATTTTTTGGTGTATAATAATATAATAAGCAAGCCACTGAGGGTTAACAAGGGCAATTGTCTTTAATGTGAAACACAAATCAATGACTCAACATTTGCAAGTATAATATGTTCTGTTGTTCTGATTTTACACATGGCTGCATGTCCTTTTCATTATCAACTCATGATCATATTTATTTAAAACGAAAAGAAAATCGTGGTCCTATTATGATATTTTGTAAACATCTCAAAAAAAAGTAACTAACCCCCCTTAAATAATGACCATTATTCAACAACGAGTGATTGTATTACAAATCTGTAAAATGCGTTGGAAGCAGAACTTATTTCTGCACATTTTGACACCTCATTTGCAATAATTGACTAAATATTGACGTCACAGCGTACATTTAAATCAATGTAACCCAAGATTTGAAAGTTGCAGTAAATTGTATTGATTTTGTATTCAGTAAAAATTTGTATGTAAGTGCAACTTTCAAATCTGGACCTCACTTCATTAAATTGACTGGTGTTTTATTGTTTTCTGGGCTGTCGTATCGTATCAAATGAGGTGTCAAAATGCGCAGAAAAATTCTGCTTCCAACGCATTTTACAGATTTGTAATACAATATCCCCTTTTTCAATAATTTTTGTCATTATTTAAGGGGGTTAGTTACTTTTTTGAGATGTTTATATTGAATCATATAAAGTACACCTCCCGAACAAAACGTATGGTGTGGGAAAACGTGCTATTCTTAACGTTCTACATTAAGTGATCCATATAAGTCTTCCTGTATTTACATATACCCTATGTTATACTTGGTTATCAGATGTTTTTAAAGGCAGAATAGTTTAAAGACAATTTTAGTTCTTTATTTTGTTAATTTTGTTTTACAATTAATAATGAAAAAGTTGTGTATGCAAAAGAAATTAGAACAGACAGGTCGAGCGTAACATTTTAACAGGTTTTTTTATGATTTTTTTTTGTAAATTGAGCATTTTTTTAAACATTTTTTGGTGCAAATTTCTCAAAGTTGGTCAAAATTTAAAAAAATTAAAAAACCCGTTCCTAGATATTTTTATCTAGTTTTTAAAAATAATTAAAAAAAATTTTGGCCCAAGAATTTCTTTGTTACGTTGACCGAGAAAATCTTTAAAAAAAAAAACCCGTTTTTTTTGTTTTTTTTGGGGGGTTAGATTTTCTCGGACCAAATATGACCTCACAGATGTATTCATCAAGTCTTTGCAATTCTAAAAATATATAATTTTATATTCTTGAGACCAACAATTTAGCTGTTATGAGGCCAAAACATTTCCATAATTCCAGGGTTGGGACCACCCTTAATGTTGAAAATAAGGATAATTTACTTAAAAGTAACATAAATCTAGTAAGGCAATAGAACCAAATTAGTTCGATCTTTCAATCGACAATCGATGCTTGGTCGATCCTTATTATTTATCAAAGTGATTACATATTAATCTAGGCATGTAATGATATTGACCAATACAAAATTACCAGTAATTCTGATTAATTAGTTGATAGTCCATTAATTACAGGTATCGAAACAGCATCGGAGGTCGATCCACAGATCGAACCAATTTGGCTCTGGTGCCTAATGTTTCAGATATTTTCAGGTCGACAGTCGCAAGCAGTTGTTATCTGTTACACATCTATTTGAGATACAAGAAGTTGCTTTTTATCTTTATGTTATGAAATAAATTTACTTCTGAAGTAGTTGAATATCCAAATAAAATCATGTGATCGGTCTTCTTGAATGAAATGAGTCAATATGCTATGGGTCGTTATAAATATTGCATTTGTGAAACTTGTAATTTAAACATAGAAGCGAAATTACGCATAAAGTGACTGTCATGTTCTTTTCCATTTATTTCTATATCTGCAGGCAGCAAGAAGCCCAGAGCAGACATGGCCCTCATCCGATCGGTGGCCATCATAGCATTTTACTTCTTCGCCGCTTACGGCTTCCTCCTGATCATCCTGCTGATGGGCGATAACTATCTTGGAGGAGCTCCCAGTGTTGTGTTTGCAGTCGTTCTCGCCCATACCCATTGCACCTTCAGCGGGATTCTGTTCGCCGGTACCAACCAGCGTTTCCGTGACGCATATGGCAATATGTTCTGCTGTATTAGTGAGAAACAAGCAGCAACCGAATCGTCGAGCTCCTTCAGCTCAAGATTGTCCAAATTGTCCCGATTCTCGTCCAAACAACAGTCGCAGCAACAATCACTCGTACCGAGCGTTTCAGGCAATTTGACGTCTGAACCAGCGTCGGAAACAAAAACATAACTCTTCGTTTTGCCATAGAAAACTCATAGATAAATGGTCAGTAATGGGGTCAAGAAAATGAAAAGATTCAAAATGTTGATAGAAAAATCAGTCCCCAGTTGATAAAAAAATCCGTGTATATTGTGTAAAACGGGGTCAACGTCCCCGATTAGGCGTAGACGAAAATCAGAAAAACACGACCCCGTTTGCCGGTCCTTTACAAGGTCCCCGTTTGTCGCCCAAACAAATGGAGGGGTGGGCAAGATTTTCACATCAAAATGCAACATAAGACACACCTAGAGCATGTATAGAAAATCTATTATAGTAAAATAGTGAGCTCTGTATGTCTGTCTATCTGTCTGTCTGTGGGGGTGTGTGTATGTGTAATGTGTATGTATTTGTATTTGTAAACCAATGTAAGTGAGGACATTATTCTATACTACATGTACAATGTGAGGACAGTAAAAGAAATGTGAGGACAATTTTGATGACCTCACATTTCTATGGTGTCAGGTCACTGAGCTTTTTTGCCCTGCGGGGCCCTTCAATGTTGGAACTCACTTGGAGTGTTTAGTCGAGTCGTCGTATGGAAGTCTCCGGCCTCGGGCCTGCCAAATGTTTTTTGTTGATACTGGTGCCTGAGTGATCGGATCGCGCCGACTTTGCCCCAAGGACTTTGCCGGCTCTTATGTTGAGGTATATTTATGTATAATTTACAATAAAATGTTAATATATATTCTTAATCTAATAAGTTACATTGTAAATATATAATTATGCATCATTTCATTTAACCATATTCTGTATTCTCATTTCAATTAAAATTGTCAGTGATTGAATTTCGATTAAAATTGAAAGTTTACCAAAGAAAGTTAAAAACCAACATTTTAGTCAAAAGTACTTTTAATACTCTCTTAATTTACAAGAGTGAATTTTACTTACTCTAAAAGAATGCACACACTGGTCCCTTCAATGGAATGGAATGAAATGGAAGAATGGAAAAAATGCAATTTCACTCTTTAGAGTGTCAATGATTTTCACCCATTTCCCACTCTTTTAAAAGTGAATTCCACTCTAAAGAGAGGGAAATACAGTCTTTCCATTTCACCCCAGTGATCACTGTAAGCAAGCACTCTTTAAAAGTAAAATTCACATTTTACTAGAGAGTAGAAATGTTATTACAATTAGCATTTTAAGGGGGTACTACACACCTGTCCAATTTTGTGCCTATTTTTGCATTTTGCTCAAAAATTATAGTGCATTAGTGACAAGTAAGATATGTATATTATAGGGGCAAGGACTACAACTACTGCACTGGAAATTTGATTTCGGTACAGACAGCAGTTGTGGAGTTGCAGTCAAAAATGAGGGAAAATCAGTATTTGATCAATAAATCAATAACTACTTGCCTTGAGTTGCTGAATTTTCAGAAAAATAGTTGTCGTCTTTGCCCCTACAACATGCATATCTTAATTGTCACCGATGCGCTATAATTTTCGCGAAAAATGCAAAAATAGGCACAACATTGGCCGGGGTGTAGTACCCCCTTAAACGATTTTGTATATACTTTGTATACTTCTATTTTAATAAAACAGAAAATTTCTTTATAAAAGAATAAGAACGTTCATACGTGTGATTATCGTGTCATTGTTACAGCAATTTTACAATACACCATAAGTAGTTTTTAAAAACTCGTGAAATTGCTAAATATGCACTTTTGTTTACCCAAAGACCCTAAATACAGGGTTGTCCAGTCCAACCCTATCATTTTCCTATACAAATATCGGTTGTGTCTGAACATGGAGGTAGTAGAGAAGGAGAAAGCTCGCACGCATTCTATAGTACAATCATAATTGCCGCCCTTTGAGGTTTCGAGATCAACGTTTTGATTATGTAACGCGATTATCACTTATAATCTTTTGTGTTGTATACATGCATCGTCGCACACTTGTGTGCGCTATAAATATGCTGAAACAGCATAAGTCATTCTAACTTGATGAAAATGATGCACATTATGCTTTACATCTCTTTCATTGCCTAGATTAAAAGAGGGCTCAGGACGCGGTTTATTTTGAAACCTCGGGGGAGGAACAATTGTTAAAGTTTTGGGTAAACAAATAAAATCGGACCAACCCGGGCAGTACCGGGCAACACTGAGATACATCTCGTTTGATGGGAGAATTCCTCAACTTAACAATGCGCAATTTGTTTTAATAAGATCTTCGTATTTTTAAAACAGTTGTTAAAACAATTTTACCCGTCCTTAAAATGTGTGTGAACTGTACCATTCCATAATAAACTGTTTAGAAACATTCTGGAACAACATGTTTCAACATATTAATCGTAAAAAACATCATATATTAAATGAAATATGAATATTCAAGTTCAACAGCTAAGTAAATGTATGCGCATCCATAATACATGTTTTGCGCATACGTGATTTACTTGTTACTAAAATATGAACCCCCCATGAGACGGAGTCATTCCAGAAATTATCGGCGATGATCATTAGATCAAAGGTACATCTGTCTCTATTGTGTTTACAATAGGATTTGCGTAATGAGCTTAACTCGAGCTCACTCCTTCTCTACTACCTTCATGGTCTGAAGTGATCTCTTTGTCGCCTGCACCATGCTGGATTGGTAGTTTTGAATAGCGCGGCCACTCGTATCCATTAACCTCTTTTACATTATGGAATACCAGCAATTGTTATATGAAATTGAAAATTTATTAAGGGCTGGGGTATGAACGTTTGGGCAGTATTTATTTTGGGACATCAGAGCACATCAGACATATCGAATTGCATTCTGAATACGAAGAATGTCATTCTGATATCAAATAATTTTGATTTTTGAAATTCGCAATTTAATACACATTTTATGGCAAATCATTAAAATTGATATTTTGATATTTAACAGTACTTGAAGTAAACTTTATAAATCTGATGATTTATACTTAAAGTGTATGTAGTTGGGATGAAAAGCCGACGATCAATTGAAAATTTTGACCTTTCGTATTGAAGATATGGATTTTTTTCCCAAAACACCCAAAAAAATTAGGTCTTTTGGTCTTTTGGGGAAAAAAACCATATCTTCAATATGAAAGGTCAAAATTTTCAATTGACCGTCGGCTTTTCCTCCCTGCTACATACACTTTAAGAATATATCATTAGATTTTATAATTTACTTCGAGGACTGTTATATATCAAAAATTTTACAAATATCAAATTTTATAATTTGTCATAAAATTTGTATTATATTGTGATTTTCAAAAATGAAAATTATTTGATATCAGAAAGACATGCTTCGTATTCAGAATGCAATTCGATAGGTCCGAGGTGCTCTCATGTCCCACAAAAAATACTGTCGAAACGCAATAAACGCTCATTTTAGATCCCTTGCCATTCTATATCCATTAATGTTTAAGTTCTAACGAATGTTTGATGACGGAAAATCGATAATATATTTCTACCAGATATTACATGTAACATATTATCGATTTTACGTCATCAAACCAGGGTTCGCAGGTTTTTGCCACAGGTGGAAAAAACCGCGGTTTTAACCACTTGGCAAAAACAGTTTTTGCCAGTTTTTGCCGGCAAAAATGGCAAAAACTAAAATAGTGATTAATTTACAAAAATAAGTTCCCGAGATGTAACAAGGCCAGATTTTGTAATTATAAGCAATATATTAAGAAATTAAAGGCATACGTTTTCATTGCTCAAGTGCAGTTAACCGAAATGTGGCATGTATCAAATTCAAAACTTTTTATTTTAAGGACTTAATGAGAAATATGTTGAATGATTCGTTAAAAGTTGTGTGTTACTGTTTATGAGCTTTATGTGTCACTTTTCAATATTTGGGTGACCATGTGAGTTTTTGCCATTTTTTGCCATTTTTGCCGGTTTAAACCAGGCAAAAACTGGCAAAAAACAGTTTTTGCCAGGTTTTTGCCACTTTGCCGGCAAAAACAGGTTTTTGCCGGCAAAAACCGAACCCTGCATCAAACATTCGTCAGAACTTAAACATTACTGGAAATAGAATGGGACTAGATTAAATAACGTAGATATGTTACATCAAATATTATACGTCTAATACTCGAAGCAGGGGCGTAGCCAGCTTTTTTGGTCAGGGGGGGCAAAATAAAATTTTTGGGGCACAGACGAACAAAATTATAGTTGTATCATACAATGCATAGAGACAAAAGGCTTTATTGGGACGATGTGCGCGCGTAGCGTGCAAAAAAATGGTATTTTACACTATTTTCGCCCATTATCAGGATGGAAAGGGCTTAATCTTTGCAATATGCGCGCGTAGCGCGGAAAATTTTTGTATTTTAGTGCTGAATTTCGGTAGAAAAGGGCTCCTTGCCCCTTTTCTTTTCCTTTGCCCTCCTAATTTTTCCTTTCATTTTTTGTCAGAGGGGCACTTTTGTCTTTCATTTTTTGTCAGGGGGGGCACTCTGCCCCACCTGCCCCCCCGCTGGCTACGCTACTGACTCGAAGTCTGCATACTGCTTTATGGCTGGCAGTACTCATGACAAAAGGCTATTTCTTCCAATTGTACAGCAGTGAAACAGATCGCTTCAAAGGAAGTGCCGCTGTTGGATATCCCTGTATTTAGGGTCTTTGGTTTGCTCCCCAAAGAGAAGACGAATATAAAAGTTCTTCCAGATAATCCATTATGTACTTTAAGAACTTCTGAGTAAAAAGGCCTACTGTATAATTAGTTTGGTAAATAACGACTAGATGCAAGAGTGAGTGCAACAGTGGGTGGCCTCACTAGAGTGAGGCCAGTTTCTGCTCTCATACCTAACTTAAACTTCTGGCAATATTTTGAATCACAAAATATTTCTTTATCTGATTATTTTAACCTGTCAACTGTCAATTACACCTGACGCGAATTGAAAGGTTACAAGAGTACTGCTGATCAAAGTGCTGATGAACTGAAATGGTACAGAAAGTAAAAGCAAGATAATTTAATTAGTCAAATCTGACGAAAACGGTATAATGAAAGACAGAGATAACAAGACTATATCGCGTCTAACGTCAAGGCAAAGGCGCGTCGTGATTGGTTGCCGACCTGCGCAATACGGCATTTTCTGTCTAGTTGTCAGAATTTCAGACGCGAACTAGTCTTTTTATCTCTGCCGCACATGTGTCTCTGTCGTTCATTATAGTCCTAGGGAGGGATCACTATTTACGCCAGGGGGACGGAGGATTTTAGGGGAGAGGCGCGAAATTTTTTATTGACTTGAGGGGGACATGAAATTTTGATCTTAATATTGGAGGGGACAAGGAATGGAAGGGAGGACGTGAATTGTTTCCTTTGATATGAGGGGGGATGCGAAATATTTGTGCGAAAATATATGAAAATCCACCCCCGGCGTAAATAGTGATCCCTTCCCTATATGGTGCTGGTATTGTGATTGGTCAATGGTGTTCACAACCTGGATGAAAAGTTAAATTTTAAGCAAATTGGTTATATTTGAACTTGAATGTTGCGTGTTCTTATCATTATCATGTGTGGCCGACTCGACAATACGGATTTGGCAACAAGCCACATTATATTGATATGAAGATCATAATTATTCCAACTTTCGGTGTCATGTTTTTATCATTTATACCGGTTAACCACTATCAAGTATTACTTTCATTGCAAGATAATAGCACTTTTGACCTAGAATTAATGCCAATATTGTAACACCTACATCTTGGCACCACCATGCTTCATTATATTAATAACCCGTCACATATCCCTTGGAGAAATGAACGTCTTTATTAAGGGTATATGATGTATTGTTGGTCGAAGCAGCAAAAAAAAGTAGTTCACAGCATCTTGCGAATGGTAGTGAGCTTTAGCAAAAAGTGCATTGCTCAATTCATAGCGAGCGTGTAGAAGAATTCAAATATCACAGATATACTTTTGTAGGTCCTGTGGTTCTTGAGTTATGTTGTAAAGAGGGCTAAAACAACAACACTTTTGTAAAACGTACATAACTAACTCAAAGCAAGTTTTCAAAGTATATGATTTGTAGAATGAACTTTTGCAAAACACCAAAGTGTTATTTTTCAATAATATATTGATTCAGATAATGAACACATTTTTTTGCTGCTTCGACCAACAATACCTCGTATACTCTTAAAGGGCATTTTCGTCGATAACATTATTAAAATTTTAACAAATTTAAAAATTGAATAAAAACATGTTCACTTTAGACAGACATGCATAATTGATTGACATATCCATTAAAACTGAAAAGTTACTTTCGAGGTAATAAAACGAACGGATATGTTGTTCTTAAAAGCACAATCATTTATTAGATGATAATACCGTTCAATTAAACACTTTAAAAGGCGATATTTTCCTTGCTTATACGTGAGGTCAACGGGTCAGGATGAGCTCTGACATCTTCAGGACGAAACTGTTAGTGTTAGGAGTTGTGCATCTAGACTGGCCCTCGTCTATACCGTAATAAAGTCCCTTGTCTGTATTAAAGTAGAATGTCCCTAATAAATGGTTGGTGGCTCTGAAAAGAGTCGTTTATTAGTGCGTTCCTATTGAGAAGAGATGGTCAAACGGACTCCCTTGTCTATTGAAAGTTGATGACCTTGAAAAAGTAACATCCGGTAACATACTATAACCACTTTGATTACCCTTTTTACCCCACCCGGATTTGATATCAACAGGATCTCAACAAAAGATGATACATGCATCGTAGTACATGCATACTCCCGGGAAGCAGATAAACTATCGGCCAATGGTCATGAGACTTGGATGTTTGTATCATCCTAGCGCGTCGCTTCATCAACAGGAAGCACCCTGTATGCTAAACGGAAATAACGGTCACCCATGCACGATCCTCCTTTAAATTGAACATATCAATCAAGCCTTTCTTTCTTGTTTTATAGTAATTTATCTTCAATCGCTGACCAGTGGCGTAGCCAGGATATTTGAGGCAAGGTGACTTCCGGGGGATTTGACTAAAATGATCATAATGTTCAAAATTTGGCATAAAATATCACGGCCCGGCAGAGCATCCCATGAGGTCAAGAGCCGGGGTCAAGAGGGGGGAATGAGGGACAACTGCCGTCACTGATTATTTATGTTAATGAATGTGTGAAGCTATAATAGCTTATAATGGGCTAATCTGTTTAAAATTCACACTACCTCTGTGGAAGAGTTCAGAAACATCTTCCACACCAAATTTTCCAAACTCATCCTCCCTCTATGGAGAATCAGATGAATATTTTTCAGCAGATGTATGACATATGGCGCTGCCAAATGTGTTTATTCCATTTGAAATAAACAGGAGTGTTGATTTTAAATGGCTTAGTCAAAGGGCTGCCGCTACTGACTGGTTTCATGCATTGTCATTCAGCTCAAGAAAACTTCTTCACGACTTCAGAATTAAAAGAATTGAAAGATGTCAAACTATGATGATGATATTGATAATAATAATAATAATAATAATTGTTAAACGTGGTCGTTGACTTTTGTTTTCAACCTCAAGTTTCAATTCTTATCCAACTTGGCAAACAAGACGTGTGACAACTGACATCGGTCTTTGAACCTGCCACTGATTTGATACTTATTGCATTAAAGGTTGTACACTGTTATGGGGACATATTCCTTTCAAGTGGACATTTTATAATTTAAAGTACAAATTTTATAATTTAAACATGTAAAAAAACGCGGTCTTAGTAAATTATTGCACAACATTCCATAGTATATTTGAGAAACATATGCCTAATGTGCAATTCTCATGAAAGACAAACGCTCGTTTTTAATTTAAAGGCGTTTTTTTATATTTTAAAAAGTGGTGTTTATATATGAATTCATTCGGCTTGTTAGGCCCTAGGCTTGTAGTAAAAAACAACTTGTGTGTCATGCAATAGTTCACTAATAAAAAAAATAATGTACTATAGATCATTCCTTTAATTGGCACTTTCCTGCCGTTGATGAGGTGAACATCGATATCACGTATTATAAAATAGCGAAAGCGTGGACCAGAAGGGTGTGATATAGATGTTCAACGTATCAACGGCAAGAAAGTACCAAATATAGGAATGGTCTATATGACACCATCGAACGATGTAACAAAATTCACACAAAGAGTATTTAAGTATTTCAATTCAAGTTAGAAAAAAGACACAAAGGTACATTGCACACATTTAGCATATTTATAATTGAAGACCGAATTAAAAAAAAGGCTAGTTTGCGTCAACGTCAAGGCAAATACGCGGCGTGATCGGTTGCTGACCTGCGCAGTACAGCATTTGTGGTGTGGTTGACATGACGCCATACGCAAACTATTCTTTTTTAATTCGGTCTTCAATTGTAATGGCATTTTGACAAATGAGAAATATGACGATTTGTAATAAATAGACGGTGAGTATTGTCAAATGCGTGAAAACGTTTTACTTTCAGCCAATATTCCAGTATGTCTGGTGTGGTGCCTGGGAAATATATATTGGTCTCGGTCAGGATAGGAAGCCTATATTGGAAACAATAGTGACTGTTGATATCCAGTCCAGACTTTCTATTGGGATATTTAGCAATATCAGATTCGAAATGTTTGATCAGAAGCCAAACCCCGTGATCCGTTCCCTCCCACAAAAACCATATGATGCGAAAGACCTACTTTTGAAAGAGACCCTTTGTTAAAAGATATAAGCCTCCCATAATAATGGTTAAATATCTGAGATTAAGCTGTTGGGGATTTTGCGTGTGATACGCATAACTTTTTGAGTAGTGTAGTTTAGGATGACTATATTGACGCCCTCTGTTGGTCAACGTTACATTTAGATTAATTACTCCTTTCTTTGTCAAAAATACATTAATGTTTTCTCCTTGCTTTCTTACCCTGCGGGGCCATTATATATTGGAACTCCATTGGAGCTCCATGCAAGTCCTCACTATGAGAGTTTCCGACCTCAGCCCTGCCGGGCTTGCGGCCTCGATGTTTTTTGTTGATACTAGGGCCCCAGTATCAACAAAAAACATCAAGGCCGCAAGTCCGGCAGGGCTAAGGCTGGAAATATATAATGGCCCCGCAGGGCAAGAAAGCAAGAAGTGACCTTAATCATATTAAAGTAGTTTTGAGAAAGCACGTTAGGTTATAGAGTGTTCATTCAAATTAGCCACACAAACCACTTTGAGCGTCGCCCGCCTTGGAATTACATAGAAAGTGTGTGTGCTTGCGACTAAATTGGGTTACCTCAAGTATCACCTTGGGCTGTGTAATAGCAATGGTACCAGCAGTATGCTGTCGGGTCAGTTACCAATTTAATGGCAGAACCCTTTTGTTCGAAATAATGGTACCACTTTTATGAGTGCGTTACGTAATCTATTGTCTCGCCATGTTTATGTAACGTCCTTGATCGTCAGAAGATTGATAACAATCTTTATTAGTGGGATGAGGATGAATCTCACGTTCAACGTTAAAGATAATCCTAACCAACATGTCAGTAATGTTTCGATAATGTCCACCTACTAGAAAAGATAAATCGGTTTTTTTTTTATGAAATGATGTGGTCAGCGACAACCTGTAAAGTGTCCTGTGGCTTGTGGATCGCCTAGGCGTTGTGCCTTGCGTAGCGCACTATAAACCACTGCGGGTTGTTTTGGGTGTTTTTTTTCAATTGTATCACATTTGTCTGTTCTTTGCCATTGAAAAAAAAACACGAAAAATAAAGAATAAAGGTGGGAAAGCTTCAAGAAAGAACTGAAAGAAATACGTTGGAGCTCATTTTTCATGAAAACATTTATTATCTTAATTCATATTACACAACAACAATCGAGTATTAATTACTGCTTTTAAAATCATTTTTTACTGCTAATGTCTTCCCCGTGTCATTTCGGACAAGACTAATTACTCCTTGTTATGTCAAAACTACATTAAGGTTTCTCCTTGCTTTTTTGTCCTGCTGGCCCATTATATATTGGAACTCCATTAGTTGCAAGTCCTCACTATGGGAGTTTCCGGCCTCAGCCCTCTCTCTGTTTCCCTTATTTTTTTTCTCCTCATATTTAATTTAGTTACACGTGCTAAACTACACCGATATACATCATAATCCGTATACGAAAAAATATAATTTATTATTTCCTATTTTACAAACATAGAGATCTGTGTAACAATACATTTTTATTTGAATACAGATACATGTACAGCATCTTGAAATAAAGTTGGATTAGGTTATAAATCTTTTCAACTCATGAACTGGACTTACTGTTTTGTTGACTACAGTATCACGCCATATCTCTAACGCTTCATCAGGCCTAGTGATGTGAATTGGCTCTGTGTTATTGACGTCACGGCGGTAGGAGTGACATCACACTGGAGTCGCCGAGGATTTTCCTGATGGTTGGTTCGTTCGTAGCTGTGAGACAAGTTGTGGCGTAGTCCCCCTCCGCGATTCAAAATTGGTTCCTCCCTGCGAACATATATTGCTTCCTTTACCCCTCTTTCGAACCACCTATATTCTTTGTCGAGCACAATAACGTCTTTATCCTCAAAAGTATGCTTAGCTGCTTTGAGGTGTATAAACAAACGCATCGTTTAAACACAGAGCCAATTCACATCACTAGTCAACAAAAACCGTAAGTCCAGTTGAAAAGATTTATAACCTAATCTAACTTTATTCAACTACCTGGATGATTGAGAATATTCTTGAAATAATGTTGTCGAAAAACATCGAAGGTCTGTTTTGCAATATCAACCTATGGCATATGCCAAAATAATAGACTGCCCAGCAAACACAAAACATTTTAAAGAAAACGTTTAAATGTCGGGTTATATAAATGATATAAAAAACGTTTTAATAACATTCAAAAATCATTTTTGAAAACATTCTAAACAAAATGTTATTTAAGTGTTAACAAAATATTTTTCAAAAATGTTTGCCTAGAATGTTTTATAATAACGTTGCAAAAGCATTTTCAGGACTTGTATATAACCCGAAAATGTTATTAAATGTTATTAAACGTTTTAAGAACATTTTTGTGTTTGCTGGGTGTGCAATCAAATAAAAGTAACCAAATTTATGTTCCATAATGACACAATTTTCAACAAAAATTTACATTTTAAACAAAATAACTGTGGTGCACGCCACAAAAATAAAAGACCGTGTGCAATCAATTAAAATAGGCTTTGCATAATGCGGGATAGCAATTCATCGCTTGAATTGAATGAATTGGATTCAAACGGATCGATATTCGGCGTTTTGTCAAACTCATAATGATAATAAAGTTTTTGATTATGTAGTCAAATCCAATGAAATTCTACTCACTTAGACAGTTTCGTCTTCCTGGTCGGAAGACTTCTTCAGTAATGCGATGATCCACTGGTTTTCCCGCGAGACTTCTCATCCCTAGGGTGCACAGTTCTTAGTAGTGGATCATATATGTGATTTAGAGAATATACACCTTCATCGCGATTTAGCGTCTCCTGCCCCCTCTTTCTGATCCATAATGCCTCGCGTATCCATCTTGTGTGTTTATTTGAGTCCTTTTCGAGAATCTTTGCCCCCTCCCAGTCAATGACGTGGTTCTCCTGTGCTACATGGTCGGTGATGGCCGACTTATGCTGTTCAGTGACGGATTCTTTTCTTTTTGCTCTGGTATATTTAACATCTTTGATTTTTTCAGTGTCTTTTCTGTGCTCATTCAGTCTTGTTTGGAATTTTCTCCCTGTCTCGCCGATATATGATTTATTACAAGTTTGGCAAGGGATTTCGTATACACAGTCGCAGGATTGTGAGGAGTCGATCTTGTCCTTAGGATGCACAAGCAATCTCTTGAGGGTGTTGTGGGGCTTCATGGCCGTGCTGATACCATACTTTTGAAAGATCTTTGCAACCTTTCAGAGACTCCTTGCACATAGGGAATGACAACCATTCCTTTGCACCGATCCGCACTGTCTTTACTATTCCTGCTCACCTTAGTCTGTTTATTTTGAATTTGTTGTTTTGCCTCGCGGGAAAACCAGTGGATCATCGCATTACTGAAGAAGTCTTCCGACCAGGAAGACGAAACTGTCTAAGTGAGTAGAATTTCATTGGATTTGACTACATAATCAAAAACTTTAGTTTACTTCACAATCCTGATGAATTTGTTTCAAGATGTAAGAAGAAATTATGGAAACGATGCAGTGAAAAATATACGTGATTTAGAGAATATAGAGAGGAAAATTGCTCGCCATCGCAACCACCTTACATTCACGCACCGGTGTAAACAACATGGAGTCACACCATCAAGCCTCCGAATTCGCTGCCCGATCAAGACGATCAAAGCCAAAAACATCGTTGAAAAAGCGCAAAAAGAGCTAGCGAGAGAACGTATCCGCGTCATTAGCAACCAAATCAAGTCATATGAAAAGGAAAGAGCGGTGTTGAAAAAAGATCTAGAAACACTGACGAACGACGACACAGAGCTACGGCGCCATGTTGAAATTCATTGTGAAAACAAGGGGAAATCGGAACATGAAAAGACCAAGAAAAGGCATAAGGACAAGTTTGAACGGCTCAAGAACAAAGAATGGAGTAGAAAAGTGAGTAATGCAGCTTCGGCTGAGCCAGATCTATCAGGTACACAGCTAAAACGTTGGGTTATCAATACTTCCGATCGTAAGCTTACCAAACCACAAACCACCTTGTTGGCTAAAGGGCTAAACTTCGCGGTGTCTGTTGATAAGATTCCCAATGACGAGTTTATAGTTGCTTGCGAGAAAGCCTGTTGGGCTATTCCTAATGCTGAAGCTCAAAACTTGCGTGCAGAAGTAGCAGGTGTTCTGAAATCCGCCAAAATCCCCCCTCCTAATATTAGTTATGATGAAAGAAAAGCCCTCAGAGAGCTTCAAAAAGATCAATCGCTCATAATAATGGGAGCTGACAAGGGGAGAAGTACTGTGGTCACAGAAAAAGACACCTATGAAGAAAAAGTAAAGAACATGTTAAGTGATACAAGAACGTATGAAAAGCTTAAAGGGGACCCAACTGGCTCTTACAAAAGAAAACTTGTTGGAATTTTGCAAAGACTGAAAGAGGATTCTAAGATCAATGACAGCCAATACAAACTGCTGTATCCTACTGCAGAGGTCACTCCACGCCTTTATTGTACAACCAAGATTCACAAAGAGGGCAACCCAGTTCGCCCCATTGTAGATTACACTGGATCAATAGCATACCAAACTTCTAAGGCACTCGGTGAAATCCTTGCCCCAATGGTTGGAAAAACGGAGCACCATGTTGTGAATTCCCGCCAATTAGCGGAGGATCTAGCAGGGGTTTTCATCGAAGAGGGGGACATCTTTAATTCACACGATGTCGTGTCCTTATTTACCAACACCCCGATTGACAAGACACTTAGTATCATCAAGAACCGCCTGTCAGATGACAAGACATTGAAGAACAGAACTAATTTGAACGTTGATGACATAATGGAGTTACTGGAGTTTGTGTTAACGACAACATACTTTTCGTTCAGGGGACTATATACAAACAAAAGTTCGGAGCCGCCATGGGGAGCCCATGTAGTGCAATCATCGCCAACATATTCATGGAATGGCTCGAACAAGAAGCTATTGCCACAGCACCCATGGAGTGTAAGCCTAAGATGTGGAAGAGATATGTTGACGACATCCTGGAAATCATCAAAAAAGGGACTACGCAACAACTCACGGAACATCTCAACACAGTCGACCCCACTAAGAACATCAAGTTCACGCACGAAGAGGAAGAAAACAACCAGATACCGTTCCTTGACACCCTCATTATCAGGAAGGACGATGGATCTGTGAAACTGTTAATCTACAGGAAAAGACTCACACAGATCAATATCTGAACTTTTCGTCGCAGCACCCACTCCATCAAAAAATAGGGGTGGTTAGAACCTTACTTAACAGGATGGAAAACATTGTCACTGAGGAGGAGGACAAACAAGAGGAAGAAAACAAAATAAGATCAGCGTTAGCGCAGTGTGGCTACCCTAAATGGTCCATCGATAAGGCAAAACAACAAATTCAAAATAAACAGACTAAGGTGAGCAGGAATAGTAAAGACAGTGCGGATCGGTGCAAAGGAATGGTTGTCATTCCCTATGTGCAAGGAGTCTCTGAAAGGTTGCAAAGATCTTTCAAAAAGTATGGTATCAGCACGGCCATGAAGCCCCACAACACCCTCAAGAGATTGCTTGTGCATCCTAAGGACAAGATCGACTCCTCACAATCCTGCGACTGTGTATACGAAATCCCTTGCCAAACTTGTAATAAATCATATATCGGCGAGACAGGGAGAACATTCCAAACAAGACTGAATGAGCACAGAAAAGACACTGAAAAAATCAAAGATGTTAAATATACCAGAGCAAAAAGAAAAGAATCCGTCACTGAACAGCATAAGTCGGCCATCACCGACCATGTAGCACAGGAGAACCACGTCATTGACTGGGAGGGGGCAAAGATTCTCGAAAAGGACTCAAATAAACACACAAGATGGATACGCGAGGCATTATGGATCAGAAAGAGGGGCAGGAGACGCTAAATCGCGATGAAGGTGTATATTCTCTAAATCACATATATGATCCACTACTAAGAACTGTGCACCCTAGGGATGAGAAGTCTCGCGGGAAAACCAGTGGATCATCGCATTACTGAAGAAGTCTTCCGACCAGGAAGACGAAACTGTCTAAGTGAGTAGAATTTCATTGGATTTGACTACATAATCAAAAACTTTAGTTTACTTCACAATCCTGATGAATTTGTTTCAAGTCATAATGATAATATTAGGTTTAAAATGGCCAGGTTTTCCAACAAGAAGTGGAATTTTTAATAACACAACGGGCGAACTTCAAAGAGATGTTATTTTATTGTTGCTTGACAAGAATTTATCTTTATGTGGAAACTTTGTCGTCAAACAGAATAATGCGTCAATATATCGTCAGAAATAGCTGGAACTGACATGACTGCGTCAAACTTCAGCAAATGACATATTAACACTGTCCGCTTAATCTTATCTACATAAATCTTCATTTCTCAAACAAAGACTCTTCATCTCAAATTTTAACTTTTAAAAATAAGTAGTAAGTGTATCGGCTCAGCAATGTGATATTCGAGTTGTCGTTTGTCGGATTTTAAAAAGCGAATTCACAACGTCCTAAATTGGCTTTTAATTTTGAAACTTATACTCGTAGGTCCTATATCTTGGCTCTGGATATTGTTACGAGTAGTAAGAAAAGTAACATTTTAAAGACTAAAAGTCTTGTCAAATTTGGAAATATCGACTGAACATTCAGCTTTTAGGTTACTGTAATTTTAATACGATTTTAATATACATTGGGGAAAAGAAAATCACATTTTGTTAGCGACAATGAGTTTGTAGTTTAGTTCTGGCAATTTTACTGCCTTTCCGTAAACATTGGGGAAAAGAAAATCACATTTTGTTAGCGACAATGAGTTTGTAGTTTAGTTCTGGAAATTTTACTGCCTTTCCGTAAAATTATAGCACATATCATAGTTTACAGCAGGCTTTGCATATAGCATTAATACCGTCCTTCCAGATTCCAGAAACTTTTCACAAGTAAATAACATTAAAGTTTCATACAATCTCTGCTTCATATGTAAAATACAAAGATATTACAAAATGTTGCAGTTGACCTTTCACATTTTTATAAGGAATTCAAGAACAACTCCTCAAATTAGGAATACTTAAATGCAAGGAATATTTTCTTCGTCTTCCGTGACAAATTGTGAAATTGGTGGATCGTGCAGATGAGAGCAGTGATGTTATAATGTTTTTCAATAAGATAGTCAGGTGCTTATGTACTGAAAATGACACATTAACCACTTTAAAAATATTTGAAAATACATTAGGAGGTACTATTAAATTTGGTGACCATGGTGACGCTACAGATGGTGCTTGTACAAGTACATATGTGTTTTTTTTATCTTAAGTAAAAACCCAATATCAAATAATTTTCTAAAACTTAATTTTACTTTTGAAACAGAAATGACAAAAATGATCTGTCTTTTAGATGAATGGGCAGTCTCTGTTATGTTATTTATTAATAGATACTTCGTCTTTACTTGGCCCAGCAAACACAAAAAAACTATTAAAAAACAGCGCGTTATGGTTTGGGTCAAAAAATATATTGTCAAAACGTTATTGTAAAATATTTTTGTCAACACTGAATAACAATAGGTTAGAATGTTTTACATAAGGTTTTCAAAAAATGTTTTCTGAATATTATTTAATCGTATTTAATATTCACTTTATATAAGCCGACATGTAAACGTTTTCTGTTAAAAGTTTTGTGTTTCCTGGGTGAGGCAGAGCATACAGCATGTGACATATAATAATTGAATGTTAAACGCGAGTCACTTTTTCCATCTTTTTATATTCTTTATTGCATTCTATGTGTGAATGGGGGTTATCATCTGAACATAATTTGTCAGTGTACACGTATCTATGAGGAAAAATGATACTTTCTAAAATGTAGACGAATGAAATTCCACTCTTTTGCATGGATTGTCTACTGTACTTGTAGTATGTCTAGCACCAAAATTGCTTCGCTATCCCAAGATCGCAGCAGTTGGAGAACGCTTGTAGTCGCCTGCTCCACAGCAAACTGATGATCTACCGTGAATTTCACTACTTCTCTCTTTCCAAAGTAAATTTTGCTCTTTCCAGAATGAATTTCACTCTTACTTATTTTGTACTTTTATCATTTTACTCCATTAAAGCGATCACTGCAGGCAATCTAGAGTGTGAGTTATCTCTCTGGCACTCTTTTACATTTAGAGAGTAGTATACAGCAAACACAAAACATTTATAAAAGCGTTTTAATAACATTAAAAAAAACATTGAAAACTTACTGCAAAACATTCTAAACAAAATGTTATCTAAGTGTTGACAAAATATTTTTCAAAAATGTTTGACCAAAATGTTTTACAATAACGTTTTAATTTCATGACCTTTATATAGCCCGACATTTAAATGTTATTAAAACGTTTTAAATAAACATTTTAAGAACATTGTTGTGTTTGCTGGGTAAGCATAATTATGTCGCACATTAGAATTGAATTATAGCCACATACATTCCTTTTAAATGTTCATTTAATCTTCAAAATCAAAAAAAGCCTCACGTTTATGTCGAACAGTAATTATAATTTAATTATCAATTAACACCATGTCTAATGTAACCTCATTATTTTGTACTGTTTTGCACAATTTTACTTACGATAAAAGAAGATGCAACTTGAAAAGTGCTGATAAAGCATTTGTGACCTGCTACCACGAAATGAGCGTAAAGTCGCAACTTAATAGTTTCGAAACGCCCTGGCTAATGAGTTGGTGTTCTTTGTTTCACATGCACATGTCCAAGCCAGAAGTATGACTGTATGTCCTCTGTGAATGGGGCACAATGGGCCATTCACGAAGGACATACAGGTGCGCGATGACAGAACATCATATCTCAGTCAGCCAGGATGTCTCGAAACTACCAACTTGCGACTTTATACTCATTTCGTTGTAGCAGGTCACATTTGTGCAATCGAAGAATCGTCTGGCGAATTGTAAAAATCTCAAATGTCATAAGAATACATCCCAGCAAACACAAAACGTTTTCGACATCATTCGCAAAAGGTTATAAAAGGTTGTCAGAATACGTTTAAATGTCGGGTTATATAAAGGGTACATTAATGGTATAAAACGTTTTCATAACATTAAATAACATTTGTTGGCAATTTACTGCACAGCAAACACAAATGTGTTACAGAAAACATTTAAATGCCGGGTTATATAAAGGGTATAAAAACGTTTTAATAACATTCCAAAAACATTTTTGAAAACTTGGTACAAATCATTCTAAACAGAATGTTATTTTGGGGTTGAAAAAATATTTTGCAAAAAATGTTTGCCCAAAATATTTACAATAATGTTTTTAAAATGTTTTCACGGCCTTTATATAACCCGACATTTAAATGTTATTAAAACGCTTTGTAAAAAACATTTTAAGAACATTTTTGTGTTTGCTGGGTGCAAATATTTCAACATAATGTTATTTTAGTGTTGACAAAATATTTGGCCAAAAATGTTTGCAAAAATAGTTTACAATGACATTTTGAAAACATTTTAAAAATATTGTTGTAATGTGTTTTCATACAAAACGTTTTAAAACGATTTCATGACCTTTATATAACCCGACATTTTAATGTTATTAAAACGTTTTTACCTAAACCAAAACCCAAAATATATCTTATTTAAAACGTTTAAAAAACGTTTTTGTGTTTGCTGGGATGTAATGGCTTCTCTTCTTAGCCATGTTTTGCGCGATGCATTTACACTCTCTAGGCGTTAGTAACTCCTGTCACGGCACCACTAACAGTTGAGGACATGCCACCTCCACTGGATCCAGATGACGTCGTTAATTCCACTCCAACCTTGCCGCGATGCCAGCAGAAGTAGAACATCCTCTTATAGGAAGTCCTGTAACGCTTGTTGGTCATGGCGTACAGGATACCGGTGAAGGAGCAATGGGTGTGCGCTAAGACGACGGCGAACACGATGCTTGCGGCGCTGCCTCCGTAGTTGTCTCCCATCAGAAGGATGATCAGAAGAAATAAATAGGCAGCAAAGAAGTACACGGCGATCACCATCACGGAACGAATCACAGCCATCTCACCTTTACTGACACCTGCATACAAGAAATGGAAAAATGAAAATAATGCCATCATAAAAATACGATTTCGATCAATTTTAAATTGTGTCATTTTTGCCAAAATGAATAATATTAGTACCGACTGTCGAGAAGGTTTTCTGGTCATTTTAAACCGAAATAACGAGGTGAAATGAAAGAAATCGCACAAACTATAGAGCCCTATGACAATGTATGGGGATTTGACGAATAAACCCCTGCACTAGTCTCGGTCCCTGCCGATTTGTGCTCCTTCGTCACTAAGTGACGGAGGAACACAAACCGGCTGGGACCGAGACAACCCCTGCACCTGCAATCCCCGGAGTTTATTAAAAACTTTTCAATATTACTGTCATTAAAACTCTCCAGACTTTCACATGGTATTTAAATACACCATTGTGTATTACAATCATGCACAATTGAAAATTAAACATTAATGAAAAAAAATGTCGCAGTGAGCAAATCGAACATTATTGTTCCAACTATGCACAAAGCTCCTAATTTTACCCGTTTGATACACATTAATTGTACATTGATTCAGATTTGCTCTTTACTGTCTGCTTTTCAAGGCCATGCATAAAAGCAATAGGTGTTTTAAACGATCGGTTTCTCTTCATATGGTCATGATGATATATGTGCATTAGCGAAAAAGACTGTCTTGAGATTTTTTAAACAACTCTTTTCTGGGAAGCTGATTATCTTGCGATTCCATCATTTTTTGCTTTTTACCTTTCAATATTGTTAATTACCACACGATAACCAGTATCCATGACAACGAGGATTATATAACGTGACAAACACCGAAGACTCCGCTTTAACATCAGTTGGCCTGATGATGCATCCGAGATAGAATGTGAAATATTGCCACTCATAAAACTGAAGTCCAGTAGATCAGATTATAATCTCAAATTCATAGTTATTTACCTCGATGAATGACAATCTTCACAATCGTATCTGAATCAATTCCAAAAATATCCATCTCATTTCATATTTTGGCTTATAAAATTAAAACCGTAAAAGGTATGGCCACTAAATTTTCAGGGAATATTCCTCACATTCATATCAATATATAAAATCCATATTAATAAAAATATTGTGAATTAAGGGATAAGTCAAAAGAATATTATATGAATGCCGATTATTTTCGTAGTTTAAGGGATCTAAAATGAGCGTTTATTGCGTTTCGACAGTATTTTTTGTGGGACATGAGAGCACCTCAGACCTATCGAATTGCATTCTGAATACGAAGCATGTCTTTGTGATATCAAATAATTTTCATTTTTTGAAAATCACAATATAATACAAATTTTATGACAAATTATAAAAATTTGATATTTTTCAAATTTTTGATATATAACCGTCCTCGAAGTAAATTATATAAATCTAATGATATATTCTTAAAGTGTATGTAGCAGGAAGGAAAAGCCGACGGTCAATTGAAAATTTTGACCTTTCATATTGAAGATATGGATTTTTTTCCAAAAAGACCTAATTTTTTTTGGTGTTTTGGGGAAAAAATCCATATCTTCAATACGAAAGGTCAAAATTTTCAATTGATCGTCGGCTTTTCATCCCACCTACATACACTTTAAGTATAAATCATCAGATTTATAAAGTTTACTTCAAGTACTGTTAAATATCAAAAATATCAATTTTAATGATTTGCCATAAAATGTGTATTAAATTGCGAATTTCAAAAAATCAAAATTATTTGATATCAGAATGACATTCTTCGTATTCCGAATGCAATTCGATATGTCTGATGTGCTCTAATGTCCCAAAATAAATACTGTCCAAACGTTCATACCCCAGCCCTTAAAGCTATGATAATTCGTCCAAAAATATGCATCTAAATTCATATTTTGGCTTATAAAATAAAAACCATAATAGGTGTGTGGCCACCAAATTTTTAGGGAGTAATGCTCGCATTCATATCAATTATGTAATTCATATTAATAATATTAAAATATGATATAATGCTATTCAAGATGCATGTATATCAATATATGCTCAACAGACGATGTACAGTCAAAAAACACTTTTACGGCATTTGTTTCATTAACTGTATATTTATCATATAGCAGGTGTTGGCTGACATTGTGCTCCACATTTAGTTCAGTTTTTGGCCGTGATAAATGACTTCGGGACGAGCCCCTGAATACATTTATATTTCTTTTTCTTATCTTTATTATTATCATTTTAAAATATCCTTCATCATATGATATTTGTCATTCTATTAATCTTTGCCAAAGCTCGTCTTTTTTCTCTATTTCTACCTTTATTTTACGGCACTGTACAAATAATCACCATAATTGCCGAATTGATGATGATTTTTATATAGACATACGTAACATTGCCCTATATAATGATACGGGTGCAATTACATTAATTTGAAGTAATAAAAGCGGGTTGAAAATTGCTCATTCAGTTCTTTTTACTTATCATTTGCATCAGAAGCAATTCGATGTAATACTGCATTTAAAAATCATTCTTTCTTTTTTGCTAAAACGTTCTCAAGTAATTTCAGACCCAAACCATGACGCAAAATAGGCATTAGCGATGTTTTTAATGCCCACTCCCTAAATAAACAAATACATTTTTCTAATATTTTTTTACTTATCGTAAAGTCCTATCTTTTACATGTTTTTATGTGAAATATTAAGTTAATACAACATTCCGTTTTAGAGTAATTGAGTAAAAACGGAAAACAGATGCAATATTTAGGATTTGACTCAGACAATCCAGGAAAAAAAGGTTGGCACACTTTGCTTGTCTTTTGGTATATCTCTGCCCCCCCGCTCCCCCAATTCAATGTTGGACCAAGCCATGTTGTCAACAGGTCCGTGAGACCCTCCAACATTATATTGCATGCATGTTTCACTCGCCTCTCCAATTTTGATAGGGCACACATTTCCATTGTTTAGTGCAAGTGTGCCAACTATTTTTTTCCTGGATTGTAGGTCATGCTTACATAATTATTGTCTAGGCAATTGTGGAACTTAATGAAATTTACCCTGAATGGAATAGAAGTTAATGGATTTACAGCTGGTAGCTCCTGGTTATCAGCATTGATACAGATTAATAGTAGCAATGAAGCAAAGAATCAGAGCTTCTGTAAGTCAGGGTAGCTATTCAAATTGAATTAAGTAATACTAGTCTCCAACCGGGTACCGGGTGTCGACTGTGACGATAAGTTCCAAATTTTCTTTAAAAATTGAAATAATGTCGGAATTGTACATTTTCATGACCATATTTGGAATCAGCATAAAAATGCATTCAAGTGAGTACAAACAAGCCTAGTATTGGTTCAAGATAGCTCTTGATATTTTGAGAAAATATCTCAAAACTGTTATGTCGAAGCCTATGGTTAGCACATAAAGCATTATCAAGAAGACAAAGTAATTACATTTTATAGATCTCGATTTATTGTCACCTTCCCCCAATTATTATTTAAATCTGGATGTATATTGAAACGTAAGCGTGCGCTACTTGGAATTACGAGTTGCTCCTGACGCATTTTAATACTCATATGAATAATATGAGACTTTAATGCAAATCGTTTACGTATCGCTGGCATTTGATAAGGCCGTATAAAATTAATGTTTTGGTTCTCGTCCCCTCCCTCCTCAATTTCTGGGATTTGTCAGATTTTTTTATTTTATAGATTTTTCAATTATTTTAGACTTTGGAATTATTTATGAATTTTTCATACATATAAATAAGTTTATTAGAGAACAAGGATCATTTCCAAGTCTTTTTGTGGTACTCTAGGGGTTTATCCTTAGAATCTCACATTTGAAAAAAAAAAAAAGTGCCTCATCGTTTCCTCGAGCACAATTGGAAAAGACCGAAAACTACTGACAATGCTGATTTTACATTGAAAAAAAAAAACAAAACAAAAAAACACCTCCCTCCCTCATCAATTCATGAAAATCCTCTGGACGAGAACCAAAATATTAATTTTATATGGCCTAATGTACACTGCTCACAGAATGAGAAAATTGAATTAAAAGTTTACTGGATAGATAAATGTTTTGCGCATTTTGATTACTTGTCAATATATATTTTGATTAACAAAAGGTAGAGTTTCAAATATGACAACATTCCAGCGCAAAATGTGCAGAACACATTTTTTCATTTATTTTATTTTATTCATTTTGGCAACAAACATCAAAAATAGAAAATAACATAAAGGAGGTCTCCTGAGCTGCCAGGGAGCACTGAAAAGCACAGGAAAGCACTGTGAAAGCACTGTTCATTCCTTGAACTGATCGATTTGCCCATTTACTGTTAACATCAGAGAGTATTGCCTATTATTTAAATGTAACGATACTTTTTGTGTGCAGTATATTAAGGGGGTACTACACCCCTCGATAAATTTATGTCTATTTTTGCATTTTTCTCAAAAACTAATAAAACAGTGGTAACAAAAGTTATGTATATTATAGGGGCAAGGATTCCAATTACTACACTGGAATTTCAGTGACCCAAGACAAGCGGTTCGTTATTTATGATAAGAAATAAGGTACCGCTAGGGTGTACCTCATTTCCGATCATATATACTGAACCGCTTGTCTTGAGTCACTGAAATTTCCGTGCAGTAATTGGGATCCTTGCCCCAATAAACTACATAACTTTTGTTACCAGTGTGTTATTATTTTTTGAGAAAAAATGCAAAAATAGTCACAAATTTACCACAGGGGTGTAGTACCCCCTTAAGGTATTGGCATCTTTTACGTATCTTTTATGGTAATGTCATCTTTCATATAATCTTTTATGGTAATGTCATCTTTCATATAATCTTTTATGGTAATGTCATCTTTCATATAATCTTTCATGGCAATGTCATCTTTCATATAATCTTTCATGGCAATGTCATCTTTCATTGTAATGCCACCTTTCATGGTAAATGCCACATTCTAATGCAACCTTCACATTAACTATCATGCAATTGCTGACCTGATTTCAGGTATTTTCTCAGGTTGTTGTTATAAGATGTATGGTTTAGAATATGTTATCAAATATACAATAAAGATACATGGTTTCGTCAAGAAATTTCAATATATTGGTCTGTGTGTCTTGGTCCTGCTCGATATAGACCGATATTGGAAATTGCGCTTTATATGTAGGGAGAATTGACAATAGCCAAGGTCTAGTTTATAATGTTTTTGTAGCAGAAAACGTACAATTGCTGTATTGCTTACAGTGGGTTGACCAATATAACCAATTGTAACAAAATGTTACCGATTTTCTTTTCTTTCCATTTCGCTTTTTTGAAAAGCAGGATTCTTTACTTTTTGATTTGAAAATGAACCAGATTTTGAAATTCAGTGACGAAGCTGAGTTTTAGAGATTAGATACACTATATAAATGACATTGTGAAAAACTGACAATGTCCGATCTGATATCAAATAATTTGGTTTTTTTGTTTAATTTACGATTTAATATAAGTTTTGTGGCAAATTAAAAACGTTAGGTCTTTTATGAAACTTCATGTACATCTTGTGATGTGTCCTGCGTAATTTAATTTGATCAGTTAACTTTGTTTACAATTTAAAGCTATATCATGACAGAGATGAGACATGGGAATGCCCTTTCAAGTAATCATGCAAGCGTTTGTGTATAAATACATTCTAGGGGATTCTTGTTTGATCAGATAAATAAATTCGATCATATCTATTTTTTGATCTTGGAAATCCCATGTGTCTCAATGTCACCATTGTATTGTATCATATAGGGAAAATCATAGCTGATAATTTCTAGATTTACCACATTGGTATCTAAAAGAGAATGGACAGTTTCTCTTGACAGATCGGAGTTAGAAATGGGTCAGGCTTTTAAATATGTTTTATAGTTTATACACCTTCAAAAAAGGTACTTGCGAGCCAATCAATTGCATAGCCAATAATGTGATACTAATCCAGCAATATATAACGAAGGAGATTTCGAGTGCAACAAAGTACTCTTCTATTCACAAATGGGGGATATATTCTTCTGTCGACTTGCTTAAGTCTGGTTTACGAAACAACATATCTGTCAATAAATAGTGGACAAGTGCAGAAAAAAACATGATTTCTGGAGAAAGTGATTGAGTGGTTAAAGCAGCACCATTTTGGAAATTGTCATCTGTGCAAGGATTATATACGCAAAGGATATATAAATTCAAGTCAACAGTGGATGACTTCGCTGAACAGTGATCTTGGCAGGACAAGTGAATCTGGATAAACATCTGTCGTCCAGAACATTGAGTGCAACAGAACGTTGCAATCAACAACAAGAAGGCTGCTGGGTAAGTAACAGTCTCAAACAGTGCATTGTATTCATTCCCAAAGTGATTTTATGTATTTATGTTTATATTAAACATCATTGTTAAATTATACTTAACTTTCATTAAAAGATTCAGATATTGTTAACTCAATCAAACAGTGTGTTCTGTTGTGCAATCTGAAGTGAATTTCGGTAAAAGGTATTTTGGCCTTGAGTCATTTACAACTCGTAACAATCTTCAATACAAAAGGTCAAATTTTCCAAATGATTGTCGGCTTTTCATCCCAGCTACATACACTTTAAGTACATATCATTAGATTTATAAATTTTGTTTCGAGGACTGCTAAATATCAAAAATGTCAATTTTTAATAATTTGCCACGGTATTATGTCGCGAATTTCAAAACAATCAAAATTATTTGATCATGTTGATAGCAGAAGGACATTCCTCGTATTCAGAATGCAATTTGGTGTGTCTGATGTGCTATCGGGTTCCGCACAAAATACTTGGCAAAGGTGGATGACCGAGCACTCAAAGGCATTCAACTATACATATTAAAAATATTAAAAGGACCTACCTTTCTCGCCTTTCTTAAGATTTTTGCTGGATGCTCTCACTGTCAAGATGATACGAGTAAACGAGAAGACAATAACCACCAATGGAATACCCCAGCCAGTAAATACCATAAAGAATGTGTAGCTAACAGAAGACGTGCTGCTTGGAATACAGAACATCAGGACTGGATCGTAATAATGAGAACCCCATCCAAATAGTGTCGGGAGTAATATCAAGATCCCAGCAGACCAGATACCCAACAACATCAAGCCAACGGTTGCAGGAGTGTAGATCTTCGCGTAAGCAAGGTGATGGCACACCCGAATGTAGCCATTGAAGCTGGCAGCTGCGATGCTCCAAACAGACACGATACAGACCGATGCACAAAGAAACGATGACATGTCACAGAGGGGTTTATTATTAATCAGATACTCTCCGTGAGTAGCGATACCGACGATGATGAAGAGATCTCCTAAGAGTCCGACTAATATGTCAGAAACAGCGGTGTTGACTATAAAGACACTGCCAAGAGAACGAAGCTTCTTGAATATCATGAAAGCAACGACAACAATGATATTGCCACCGAGTCCGATTACAAAGACAGCGACCGTAAACCATAGATAAACCTGCTGGTTGATGAGAGGACCGACGACAGAAGGTGCTGGGGTTGTTACAGCAGCTGGTGTGGATTCAACCGCATGTGTTGTCGACATATTTGTTGAAGTATTACCAGCCATGATTAACGGCAAAAAATATCCTTATGTCAATCACAGATTGAACTCACTCCCTGATGCAGACTATTGCAGCAGACGACAAAATGCTTATGTCACGAAACTCACTCCCTAATGAGGAATACTGCAGCAGACGACAAAATAGTCTGCAAGCTGTAAACTATTAACTTTAAGTGCGCGCTAAATATAATAGTCTGTTGCTTGGCAGTGTTGAATATTGACCATTTATAAATTGTTCAAGCAAGATTCTCCACACTTTTTAACATTCAGTAATAGTTTTACTCTGAAACAGCTCAAATCTGTAGTGACTTATACGAGTCTGCGCACATTGGCATTAGGTGAATTTACAGTGGCTTTGCTCACTATGATCTATTTGAAAGCTGTAGCTTGAAGTTTATTTGAATGTTTATTTTCAACGATTTACCTATTTCCTTGTTAAAGCAACAGAAAATCAAATTTTGTTTTAGTCGAGACTTCAAAAATGTAGTACATTCAATAATTACTTTAAAGATGTGTTTCCTTAAAAGATCTCTTCTGTTTTTAAAATGAATACTTGGATATACATGTAGGGGTGTTTGTGGGTGTATGGAATGTTTGTATCCTTTGAGGAGGATGGTCGGGTGTGTGGGGTGTGTGGGTGCGTGTTTTGATGGGGACTGCAGTTGTGATGCGTTGAAAACGGTTCTGTGAAGGCATCCATAAACCCGGGCCATAAACAGGAAAGTCTTGCTGTCACTGTTGCTCAGTTCTTTGTGCTTGTGGTGTATTTTGTGTAAACTTAGAAGAGGTGATTTTTGGCCTTGGGTATTTCCAATGGTCATCCCGTAAAAATACGCCTTGAAAGAAGACTGCATTCATATTTTTATCACAAATGTGCTGGATTTGAAGCAGAAACAAACATGTATAGCCGACCTTACATCTCATAGCATGTGTCTTTTGTAGTTTAAAACAGTCCCTGGAAAATAATGGCAGCAACTCCCTGCAGGGACTATTTTAGTGGAGTAAAGTCACTGCATGCTGCACGCCGCCGGCAGACAGAGAGTTTCCGGACGGACTTGCTGTAATTAATAGCAAAGCGTTACGATATGTATGGGGGTGGGTGTGTGTGTGTAGTAGGGGGTGTAGGGGTGGATCTAGACCAATTGGGGGGAGGCGATTACATAAGGATCATCAAATGTGTTAATATGGCCACGAATCAGTCATGGCCTTGCCCCACTAGAGGGTGGAGAAAAAAGTTGAGAATTTTTGAAAATAAACTGAGGTCCAAATTAACATGATTAAATCCATTTTGGTGCACCATGTTTTACACTATTACAGCTTTAAAAAAGTGTACGGGTGTCCAAACCAGAAACCAAAACCGCCACATTGTTATATCTATAACACAAAAAGGCAATATGGCCGACTTGCTCTAAAATAATCCTAGATCCACGATCAACCCGGCTTTGAGCTTTTGTTGGCAACGGTGTATCTTGGGGACTTCTAAAATGTTTTGAAGAAGTTTTAGGCGATTTTGATATCATGTGTGCAAACATTTTCTTCTCCGATTTTTTAAAAACCTTAATCTGCCCCTGATTATGACCGTGTATCTTCGTGGAAAGCGAAGTCGAAGAAGAGGAGTGCAACAGGGGGTCAATAGAAGGTTAAAAAGCTATAAAAAAAAAGGAGGAAAAGGGAAATAGAAGATGAAGAAAAAGAGACAAAAAGTAAAAAATTGGAATACTTGAAGTGGAAGAAGAAAATTCTACTTATAGGAAATTTACATAATTTCGCCCACCAAAAACTACACCAGGATCTACGCTCCTGTTTGGTAGTTATAAGAATGTTTATGTGTATGCAGCATTTTTAAATACTTTATACTATTTTACAAAGTGCAATGCACAAACCTTTCATGCGTCAGCACTTTATGGTTTAAATGCAAGATTACAATATCATGCATTTTGCGAGATGATCTAGTACCGGTATATCAGACGAATCGTGAACATAATGTTATTATTTTGATGCATTAAAATAACAAAATTCATATTGAGTTTTAGCTTCTATTTTTACATGATACGTAAATTCTTATGTCCTTAAATTTTGATCAAGGTTCTTCATGTAAAGCCTTATGTTTTGGAATAAATAATTAAGACTATATAATTTATTTTATCTAAGAGTATTATAGCATGATCATGTTCACTTTCATTAATGTAATCACTCAATATATTGATCAAAATAATGATAGTAGTCATATTACATTAGGCTTGTACTCCATGTACTTTAGGGTTTCATTACTTTTCATAATGTTGTTGTACGATTTTGACTCCCATGAAAATTATTTGCAAAATCTTCTGAATCTAAAGGGTAACCACCTCGGGCTCCCCCAGAATGGTAAATACAGTCGCATTTATCGTAAAATGTGAGCGAGCGAAGCGAACCGGAAAATATTTTAAAGAGTGGTTCACCCGGATCCGCCCCTATTTAAAGAAATGGGCCTACTCACTTAGACCAAAGTGCAATTCAATGTTTCTCTTCTCTTTTGCCCGCTTTTTATCCTTTCCTTTTCCCTCTTTTCTAATTTTTGCATCTTTGCCTTTCTTTTCTTTCCCCCTTTCTTGGGGAGGGGGGCATCCCATATGCCCGTGCCTGCTCTAAGGTAACGATCTCCAAACTTGGATCTCCAACTTGAAAGTTTGCATAAAGGCTCTACAAGCATCTCGACTACATATTCTAAGCACGGATTGTTATTTGTCACTGCACGGAGTTTTAATCTCACTACACGAACGTGCCAGGAGGCACATTAAAATAGCCCCTGCTCATATACGACCCTGCGTCATATACTGCGGTACCCAAAAAGGTGGTTTTGTTACATTTTGATGTGCAGCTTGGATTTCAAAACACTGTCTTTTGAGTATTCCTTCACATTGAAGATTCAATTAGGTCTTAAATTGAGGCTAATTTATTCTATATTACTCCTGTTTTTATCCTGTTTTAAAATAATTTTTGACTATTTTCTTATGACGTTTGGCATGAAATGTGCAAAGGGTGGTTGTGAATTGGGGGAGGGATTCATATCGTAAATTTGAACTAAACCCCCCCATTAGAAAATTTGAATCTAGTAAAAAATGTCTAAATGAACTCCCAGACATCTAAACCAAACCAAGTAAATAAATACAGAAGGTCATTTGAAAGGCTAATACTTGCTTAGAATGATTGTAAATGTGGAAAAAAGAGGTGGAGTTACACCCCACCTACTTTGTGATTGTTTTTGCCCGTACTCTCTCATTTTTAACCGATTTCCATTTTAAAACAAAGTGTCAAAATGCTCAGGAGGATGAACCACTTCAAATGAGACGTGTAGGTAAAATGTTTGAAACATTCCATTTTTTTTACTATGTAACACAAAGGTCCCCCAGTTTGTGACACAGGACCATACTACAGAGTAGATGAGAAGATATTCTTACCCATTCCTATGTTATTTTCAAAAACATTTAAGCGTCACACCGAGTAATTTGTATAAACAAATCATTATGTACACATGATAGACAAACGTTCTAGAATTAACTTGATTCCGCAGGCTTGAAACGACAGTAACTGTATCTCAGTATTTTGGGGGGAATATTCTGAACCATTCTGAATATTTTAAACGGTTCATTCAGACTTACTATTTATGATGGCTACATTATTATATCACGTCTCATCTGAGACGCATCAGCTGGCCACAATGCTGTTTGTGGCCAAGATATTTTTGCAACCTTTATTGACAACTTCTATATTGAGCAGTCGATCAATATAAGACCCTAGAAAAAGAAAGGTGAAGGCCTTGGGTTTACTATTAATAATTTCCTTTATCTACTATTTCCATGATTATAGACAGGGAAAATTGAGCATTTTGTACACATAATTTTATGGTAGTGGCGAACAATGTTATTACTTTGAAGGCTTCTTGCTCAATACAAAAATTGAATTACTTCTTATAAAATCACGTGTTTTTTGAATGTATCATGGGGATCAAAATAAAATTTTGTGAGTATAACACAAATATTTTAAGTTCTCATGCTCAAAAACGCTTTAAAATCAAATTTCACAATTGCAAGGGTCTAATAATTTTGTAATAATTACCTTAACCCCTAAACATTTGGTAGAGTTTAAGAACACGTGCCAATTTGTCACCTTACGACCAAACTGTTTCAAATCAAAGAATCTAATGTTTTTCACGCTTGAAGGCCTCTGACGGAATAAACATAGCAAATAATTGATCTAAAATATGTTTAAAATACTCAATAACATCGCAACTATCAATTTAATCGACCTCAATTTTGACTGGATTTCTCAAAAACGATGTTAGAGCTACCGTATGTGCATTGAAGTGAGTTCTTTGTTCATTTTGAGACCTTTCCGGCGATATCTGTAATAATTTATGATAACCAGTCGGTTGCAGATCGATGAAATTTAAACATTGTGTTTCAATGTATGGTATCTCGATACAAGCACGTCCATATTTAAATTCGCAGACCTATTTTATCGATGATAGCGAAATGCAACTCTTTATTTATTCAACTTTATTACACTTTTATTCAAACAATAAAATGCTATTCCTGCTGAATACCAGTCAACGCGCGCAGGAGGCCAAATATCTCAAAAGGTTAAAATATTTTTACTAGTATGCCGTCGGTTTATCACAGTACCGGTGCAGGTGCTCTATGTGTGAGTGGTCGAGCTTTCGTCAGATGTATCTCTGACTTCATCAGGACTGTTCTGACGAAAGCTCAACTACTCACACAGACACCGACTGTGCCGGTACTGTGATAACCGACGACGCACTCGTAAAAATACTAAAACTTACCTGTCGAAAGAGCACTTTCCTCAAAAAAAAAGCTTTTTTTTTACCAGTCGGCTACATGAAAGGCGTATTGATTTAGTAGAGTGCTCCTTAGGTAGCGTCGCAAGTTTGTGACGCTAGTACGCGACACCTGTCAGCACCATGGGCATCGCAGATGTTTCATCGTATATGCACAGTTTGTGTTACCTAGGTGTTTCGCAAGGTTCTGTCTTAGGCCCCCTTATGTTTATTGATGCCATTAACGAATTCATTCCTATTGTTTGAAGTTCGGATGATTTGGTACCGGTTTCAAGTAAGGTGTGTTTAATCTGTTTATTATTAATTAAACACCCTTGAAGCGATAATATCTTTCGAGCAGAATACCACTATTGTATTCTCAATTGGAATTCTCGGTACAGCTTAATTGGGGCTAGTATTATATTCAAACCTGTTTCTCATTCTCTGTCGTCTATTGGACAATAGCCTCGATAAAATAACGTATGTGTTGGTTTCCTATTCCTTCGGTGTTTTTATTTATCCATGTGTGTCAGATCCCAGATTTAAGGGAGCCGTCACTAATTTAACGTCTCAAAATATGTTTAAACGCACCAAACTGCACGTAAAAGGTACTATACTCATTACAAACATACCATTGAGTGGTTTGTTTAAGCTGTTACTTAAGGCATTAGTTTTAGTAGTTACAAAATAACAACACATTATTTAATGCAAAAAGTTGACTTATATCTTTAAAAAGGAATATACTTAAAACAAAATGGGTCAATCGACACGGCGTTGCTTGCTCAAATTGGATTAATGGTAGGTCAAAATTCACAAACATCAATGTATGCGAATCAATGATAAAATATTAAAATGTTCTTCTCTTCTAGGAAGAGTTTTAATTGTGGCTCCATAAAATCTGAGGCCTCCTGCGAGGTACGAAGCGCTGGAGGGCTGGTGCATCAAAACAATTCTTTTATTCTCATCATTGGTAGGCCTAATGGGAACTACAATGAACACACTAGAAAATGTGGTTCCTTGTTAAAGGAAGTCTTCGGCAATCACAACATTATGCCTTATATGTAAGAAAAATGATTATCAAGCACGAATCACGTGGTTTTATTTAAAACAAACTCATAATAACCATTAAAACGCGATATTCAAAATTCCCGGGCACCGAAATTGTCGAGTGCAATGACGTCCCAGTAATACAATGAAGGCGGACGACAATTGAGCACAACCATTACGTCATTGCACTTAGACAATTTCGGCACGGGAATTTTGAATATCACGTGTTAAGAGCCGACTGTTTTTATTCGTTTTTATGGTCAATATGAGTTTGTTTTCTTCTTCTTCTCGTTTACTGACGGGGCTCAAACTTTGAGCATATAAGCCAGGCATGTGCGGGGGGTTATGCTGGTTAGTTGAGGTTCTGATGCGTCTGCAGTTGTGCCTTGAAGCTCTTAACACTCTGAGACGTGATGATATTGTCAGTTAGGTTATTCCACTCCTGTGTGGTACGTGGGAAATATGAGTTCTTATAGGTGTTTGTGCGGCAGTGAGGTATTTGATAGTTTTGTGAGTTCTTGCGGCGAAGGCCTTGTCGGGTCACCGGCGTTAGGAACTGGTCACTGGGTATGTCGACAAGTTCTTGTGTAATCTTGTACATAAGTGCGAGACGTGCTGCAGACCTTCTGTAGCCTTCTGTCCTGGAGACGTGGCCATTCAAGGTCGCGAAGGATTTTGGTGACAGTTCCCTCAGCTTTCTCATAGTTATGTTTGACAAACCGTGCTGCACTCCTTTGGATTCTGTCCAGTTGTTTGCAGTGACCTTTGGTGTGGGGATCCCACGAAACGGCGCCGTATTCAGTATGCGGTCTGACAAGACTGGTGAAGGCAGTCGACTTAAGCTGCTCGGAGCAATTATAGAGGTTGCGCTTAATCAGCCCAGTATTCTGCTTGCTTTGGCAGTTGAGTGCGCGACTTGGGTGTCCCACTTCATGTCGTCTTGCAGATGTATACCAAGGTATGGGTGGGAATTCACAACTTCCAAGGTCTGACCACTGAGTTTATATTTGTTGTACATTGGTGACCTAGCTGATGACATATGCATAACTTTGCATTTACTCGCGTTAAAACGCATCTGCCACTTAGTTTGCCATTTACTCAGGGTGTCAAGATCCTTTTGAAGGTCTTCAGAGTCTTTAGTACATGAGATGGTCTTATACATTAAACAATCATCCCCAAATAGACGCGGTGTTGAAGAAAGATTTTCCGGCAAATCATTCACATAAAGTAAAAATAGCAGTGGCCCCAGGACAGTGCCCTGGGGTACGCCAGAATCCACAGATAGATATGAAAACAACTTTCTGCCGTCTATTTGTGAGAAATGCCTGAATCCAACAGATGAGTTTGTTGTTGATACCATAATATTTCAGCTTATTTATCAGTCTAGCATGCGGCATGGTATCAAATGCTTTGCTGAAGTCGAGTATGATTACGTCGACTTGTTTTTGTCCAGTGCATGAGCCAAATCATTTGTTGTTAAAACTAACTGAGTATCACAAGATCTGCGCTTTCTAAATCCGTGTTGGTAGTCTGACAAAATCTGATGATCATCTAGATGTTGCATAATTTGGCTATGTATCACATGTTCGAAGGTTTTACAGCATATGCTGGTTAATGAAACTGGGTGGTAGTTCTTTGGATCCACCTTCTCCCCTTCTTAAAGATTGGCGACACATTGGCTTCTTTCCAATCTTGAGGGAGCACAGCTTGCTGGAGGGAGCAGTTGAAAATGTCAGTTAAGACTGGAGCGATCTGATTTGCAAGCAGTTTTAACACAGGAGAGGGGAGACCATCAGGCCCGGCTGCTTTTGCTGGTTTAAGGTCATTTAGAAGCTTCAGAACCCCTTCAGTTGTAACTTTGAAGTCACACATTTCAGGAAATGGTGATGTTCCCTTGTGAGGAATCTGGGTTGTGTCTTCCTTAGTAAACACAGTCTTAAAATAGTTGTTAAGGATTTCAGCTTTACCTTTGCTGTGTGATATCAATTGGCCTTGGGCTGCAGGGCTGTTTTAAATAAAACCACGTGATTGGTGCTTGGTAATTATGTTTCTTACATAATAAGGCATAATGTTATCACTGCCGGAGACCCCCTTTAAAAGAGATGAATCTTATTTCTATATTTCCGGGCATACGGAATTTTGCAAATCCAATAGTATACAATCTTAAACGCGGACTGCGTAAACTTTTTGCTTTCTTCAAATTAATGTAAGGGTATTTCCTCCCCCCCCCTCCCTCCAAGTTATCAAACATTTGTAAGCGACTTCAGACAATTTTACAGATTTTTTGGTCCTCTACGGACCACTGAAACTCCTTTTAAGAAATTGCCATTTAATATAATAATATGCCTTCATGCTTTAATTCAAAATCACTCTCAATAGTTCAACGTGTAATTATAGTGATTAAAGAAGTTACTGCTTACTTGATGTTTTAAATTATTACAACATGACTTACATCTATTTTCTTCATCTGACAAAGGTCAAAACTAATGTACATCAATTCAAAATAATTGATGATAAGGAGCTGTGATTTTTCTATGCACTTCATTGTCACGATTTCATAAAAAGTCTTAATGGGTGAACCGTAAGTGACGCAAACAGTTTGCTCTCATTTCTTTAGCTTTACTCTGCGTGCTAGCCGTAGGCTTCAACGTAACAATTCCAAGTTTTGAGATATTTTCTAAAAATATCAAGAGCTATCTAAAAAACCACTGAACCAATACTAGGCTTGTTTGTACTCATTTTAATGTATTTTTCATGCTGATTCCAAATATGGTCATAAAGATTGTTAATTCTGAAATTTGAAATTTGAAAAAAAAAATTGAAACTTGTCGTCTGCAGTCGACACCCGCGTGGAGGGAGAGAGTTAATGGACGGAGCAACGTTTTATGAGATTAATAAAAACAAAATGTTGTTTAATTTACACAATTTAAAGCACAACAATCAAAACTGTGTGCTTTCTAAATTCCTAAGATTAAAAAGTGAATCTATTAGATTGCGATGAGTGACAAATACAAGCCTAGATCAAAAATTCTTAATCTAATAGATTGAAATTGAGCTCATCTGAATTATATTATCATTGTTTAATTTATTGAAATTCTTAGATTGAATTTTTAATTTTAATTTTGATTAGTTTTTGATTATACCTATGTGTCTATTTTAAGGGGGAAAGCAGGATCACTTAAGTGGGAAATCATTACTTTTAATGATAAAATACAAAAAAATGTCTAAAATTCCCCACTTTGAGTAATTCTGCGTGCCACCTTAATCCCAGATTAATTATACTAAGATTTAAAAATCCAACCTTGTATATAGGTTTCAATTTCAGGCCTATTAAAACAGTTGAATTTTAAAAACATTAAGTTCGTATAATAGAGGCATTAAGGAATTACTATAGACCCATTGCATTTTTTTTTTGCGGTTTTTTTTTATGTACCACTTTTTGGCTTCTACCTTTAAAAGCATGTAACTACATTGATACCGATGCCACCAATAGAACAAGAAGATTGGCCCCTTCATTTTGCATACCACTTTGCATTTTGCATGTCCATGTTTTTCTCATTTCTTCACAAGATGCAAAAAAAACCGCAAAAAACTGCAATGGGTGTAGTATACCCCTTAAGTTAAAAACACGAAATTCGTATAATAGAAGGATGCAGGCCTGACAAGAAACACGCATCGTATAACGGTAAAAAAAACATCAACGGATGTTACAGTGGGACATTCTATAATAATAATAATAATTGTCTACTGTATTTTAGTAGTAACAAGTTTATTTTTCATATCAAATAATATATTTCATCGGATCTACAATAAATGTGACCAATGGACTACCGGTAGGCCTACTTCATCAATACGGTGATATACCGTCTGATCTACCGTAGACGTAATAGCAAATTATGTAGGCCTACCCTTGGCCTAAATTATGCATGCACGTAGCTGTAGCTAGGCTCTCCGATGAGCATTAAATTAGAATGCTTGTGTAGGCCAATGCAAATGTCAAATTAAGGTGTATTAATTGTTTAGTCTATTTGTTATTGTTGTTGTTTTTTTTATGGGTTTTTGTTTGTTTGTTTGTTGTTGTGTTTTTGTTTTTTTTGTTTTTGTTTTTTTTGGTTTTTGTTTGGTTTTTTTAATTTCAATATATGGTTGTAGGCCAGCAAAGTTGATTTTGGATGTATTCTGATATCAAATTTGCTATCTACTGAATATTAGTTCGAACCAAATGATACCGATGTGCCGTAAGCCTGTACAAATCTATCAGTAAGTTGAATTGTAATTGCTGGTTGTGATACTTTTAGTACAATATTGAGAAATCAGTAGCAAGATTTGGCACTGAATTTGGTAAACTTACGCTAACCGGACGTGCCACCAGTGATTGGTTATAGTTCCTAAAGATAAAAAGAAGCTAAAAGAAGTAAAAGAAGTAATACTTCAAAAAGACATTAGCTCTTGATCAGAGCCCTCGCAGTACCTTAGAAGATCCAGAGATCCCCAAGTAAAATAAACCCAAGCGATTTATTTATTTATGCATAATTATTTATTTATTTATTTATTTATTTATTCCTATTTATTTATTTATTGTTTAGCTAACTACCTGCAGACTTTTGACTATTGAAGGAGTATAAAGGTAAGATTTGTGTACAAATAGGGCCTAAATCAGTGAAATGGATACTCGGATCACTCAGATCACTGACATATAGCATTGTGGACGATGCATGATCATGCATCGCGAGACTTCCAAATTTGGCACTGCTGTCGTGCTCTATCATAGAATTGCAAAAGCTTAAGAAAAGCATTCCCACCATGGTTCGAGCATGCATTTAGAAGGCTGTGATTGGCTGATTGGAACCTGCATTGGACACAATGTTGGTAAGCTTAAAAATTACAGTGACCATTTTTGGTCAGCTTTAACATGTTTTAGGCAAGCTAATTTTCATCACTGTACCCAGGCTCTACCCCCAGGGCTTATGTTATATAGTTACTAGCCATGTACAGTGGTGTAGCATGAGATATCCTATGGGGGTGGGGTGGGGGGGGGGGGCACAGACCACTATGGGGGGGGGGGGGGGAGGGAGCATCACCAGGCCCTAGGGGCACCCAAACACTTTTTTCTGCAATTTTCCTCAGGGATTTTCAAAGTTTTAAATCAATTGACAGGGGTCATGATGCTCTTTCACCCCCACCCCCCCACACACACACACACCACCGCAACCACCCCCCCACCCCACCCCTATGATGCTACACCACTGGCCATGTATTTTCTCCTCATTTGCTTATGCAATTTGCTTATCTTCATGTTTGCTTGCTCTTATTTAGAGAGATTGAAATGGGAAATCATGAAATTAGTTAATTTTGTCATTGCTATCAGCAGTAGATAGCAAAATATTCTAAAAATAGTACCATGTCAATTAGCTGATTTGCATAGTAAAAGTCCCTTCAAACTGAAAGAAACCAGTCTAATTAAGTTTACCAATGTCCAAATTTATGATTTACTATATAAACATAAAAACATAAAAATTGTTTAGAGTGCACACCAGTAAATACAAGTCTCCAAAAAATCAGTGTTTCAAACGAGGAAACGTGCAATACGACTAAATTAAATACATTAGAAAAGGCTTAAACCCAACTATTAGGCCCTGATTCATATTTAATCCTCATTTAGGCCTGGGAAATAGATTATCTGTGAAAAATGAGCAGGATCTGACTTTTTATTACAATTTGGCTAAACTTTCCAAATGTGTTACATTTCAGAAACACCAAGCTATTCGTGAGGTGGTGTATGCTGTATGGGCTATAGGGTGATCTAGTCGGCATTTTTCTGGAAAAAAATGCTGGACTCCGTATATAATTTCTACAATAGATGACTTCATCTGACCTTCGACTTGCAGAAAGGGTAAGTTTTGAAGAACTGAGTCGCTCTGGAGTCAAGAAAATGACGTTTTCCTGGACCCTGTTTGTACAGAAAGTCAATGGGAGCTATTTACTGGTGCACCCCGAAGGCACCATGTCAACAATGCCTAGAAAAGTTGCTTTTTGCCTTGTAAAAGTACCACAGAGGACTACAGAGCGTGTACCACCAGTCAAAGTCTCCGCCTCAAGTTGTAAGGATTATGTAGGCTACTGCTGATGGACCACTATTTGTTTGGGATAAATACCTTGCAATCATTATTGTCAACAGATATAGGCCTAAACAAAATAACAATACAAGTTCACACAAGACTTGAAAGTTTTCCAAATTTTATTTCATAACATAGGCATTATGGTCTTTAATAATTATTTATACATGCACATGTAGGCCTACCCGGAATTAGCATACTATACATAGCGACTAGTTGTAGTGCTTTAAAAAGATATTTATAACTTATTCTATGGGCGCACAATAAATAATTTGATTATTAAAATGTCAAAATTAACCTGTTCGTAGTAGGCTAGCACTTTCATAAAAAACATATGCAGGGATGCAGCGCTGACCCTCTCCAGAAACACGGAGTCCCACGGAGTGTTCAAATGCGGTGATCAGTGTGCGTTTATCGACTCGTCAAACCACGCAAGGTTCTGAACAGAAACAATAATACAACCAAATACAACCACACAGGTTTCTCAAACAATACCACTGCACTCTCCATCTAACAGTAACACCAATATCAGCTGAGAACCACAAAAGCAGAGAACCGCGAAAGCCGAGAACCGCTCTAGTTGAATATACCTTTCCAGATTGAAAATCAGCTTCATAAATAAAGCTGAAGTTGTAAGTGAAACAAAGGTCATGTAGTATTTACATACATTTTAGCAAGTGTTTCAATGTTTTTTTCTCATACAATTGTAAGTACAGGACACTGAGCCTGACTAGCCACTCGGCATGATACCATCTGAGAAACTACATTCAGTTTTTATGCAATCACATACACATTTTCATTTTCGTGGTATATCAATTATACTAGGAATTTCAATTGAATGAACACAGCTTTCAAAAGCTGTATTCGATCCAACCGTATTTCGCGTACAACACGAACTCACGACCTTGGATAGAATACTAAACAATCAGGAGCTACAAACGCACAATCGCACATACTGGCGTACATCACTTAGTGTATGCAAAAAATCGTCAGGCTGTGTTCATTCAAATGAAATTTCCACTGTATACCCTATCTCATGACTAATGGTAATGAACCTGGCTATTCATAATTTGGATCTGGTTAAAAGTAAATTAGTCTAAAGTTATACTTCAAGCATATAATTACAACTTACATACATAGAATGTATGATGATGTTTTACAATGGTACCCAACATACATGTACGCAGGGAACACTTTGGTAAAACAAAGACAGCTAGAGCATTTATATCTGAATGATGTGAAATCAAAAGGGCCATTGCTCGGTCACAAGCTCACTTATATTTGTAACAAAAAAATATGGGAAATTTTGTCTTAAATGAGTTGTACAGTTCCTTTAAAATGTTTAGAAAATATAGAAAGCTCGTGAGATAGTCAAGCCATGATCAATTCCTCGAAATTTGGCAGCAACCTTAAGGGGACTAGGGGTGCTGCTTTCAGTGCTTTCATAATTTCATTCGCCTGGTTTTATTTTTATATAAGATTTAATATGTGAAAGTTTTGAGGTGTTATTGTTTTATTTCTTGCTTTTATGAGTGTTAAATTAAATGCATTAAATTGCAAGTCAGAAGAACATGTTGATCAGCTGAATGCACAATTACCGACACTTTAACTTATTGTAGTACACATTGTAGTAGCCTACAGTATGGGCAGTTATAGGTAGAAGGGGTCTACAAAATCATTATTTCAAGTAAGTTGTGCAAATATTGCAAACAAAATTGGCATCTACTATAAATCAAACAAATAAAAACAAAATTATCTAAAGTTTTGATAAAAAAAATCCTTTTATTTCATATTTTACTTATTTTACCATATTTTACCATGGTAAATTAAGATGGCGGTAGATTACCGGTAATTTATTATGTAAATTAACCTGTAATTTACCGACTCACCACACTGATGTACACTACTGTTTGTGACCCCAGATGACCTCCTATTCTTTACTGTAAGAAAGCTGTTTTGGATGGTCTTGCTTTACACACAAATTGCTTTTGCGCTTTAACGAGTGTCGAGTTGATGGATCATAGATTGCACTATGTGATAGTTTATGAATCCAGTATTATGCCAGTACCAAAGTAAGTCAAAGTCATTAGGTTTTGGTGGTCAAAATTAATTTTTAGTGATTTTTTCCATTGAGCCCCACAGTAAAGCCATTTTTGGACCGTACAGGCACATTCCACTTCCCTATGGACGAATAGCGCCACCTATAGTGTGTGATGTGAGCCTGCCTACCTGTGATAAGCTTCACTTATTGTTAAGTGCCTGTGTGCTAATCCGGGTTTGTGGTGCGCAAGGGAAAGGATACAAATTGGCACCCCAAACCTGTGAATGTACTGACGGAAATATTTTTTGCCCAGCTATTGTTGTTGACCCCCAACTTTTTGTAGCCTGAAGTGCTCGAATCAAATGGCCCAAGGCTTGTAAGGTCGTATAAAATTAATGTTTTGAGAAAAGAAAAAAAAATCTGACAAACCCCAGAAATTGATGAGGCCAGGAGGGAGAGGGCAAGAACCAAAACATCAATTTTATATCTATAGACTAAAGGGAGTCCCAATCAGAGTCCATGCTTTTGATGACAGTGACCCCCTACCTTGGGTTTATATCATATTGTTTATTCTCATTCATATTCGATTTTATTTAAACACTGTTTTAATTAGCAACATTTTACAATTTTAGGCAATTTTTTGTTGCCCAAAAATTCCCAATTTTACACTCGCATAAATTCATAAAAGCATGTGTCAGTCACGCAATACGCAAAGCACACTTTGTGCAAGATGTCTCGGGTTCAATTCCCCGCAGGACAAAAAAAATTAATTCCGCTCTTCCCGTGGCTCATTTGGTAATGGCAGGGCAGATGACCCATGACAAAAAGACCTTGTTACAGTCGGTTCCAATCAGGGTAATAAGCCCGATTGTTGGCTACACTTGACTTTCCAGCAAAAAATCCCCGACCAGCTATCCACGGCGGCCCCCTTCGTTCACCAGGTCACTAATTGTGCCTGGTCGAAGTTTCGTCAGCGGCACGGTGAAGTTGGCTCGAGATTAGAGATTAGACATTCGTTATTACGTTGAATATTACACTTTCAATCGTTTTTCTGTATCGATCAAGGGTACTGGAGTCATTTGAGACTGTAGAAGACTTGAGCTATTACATAAGAGTTGTTTTTAGGTAGAAATTTGGCCAAATAACGAAGATACAAAATTTTGAATATTTTGGCCAAAATTTTCGGATGTCCAAAAATAGTGTCAAAAACTGTAGAATACTTGAACTATACATAAGAGTTGTTTTTAGGTCGAAATTCATCAAAATAAAGGATTTTCAAAAATGTTATATTCAACGTATTGAATTATTCAATTGCGAATGTCTAAACTCTAATCTCGAGCCAACTTCACCACGCTTCGCTTCGTCAGCGTTATCGCCCAGATTTCAGCTGTTAACATGGTTATAATGCCTAGATATGCTTGACATAAAAAAAAATGCACTGTGCTCACAAATGCGCGCACTCCCCAGTCTCTATCAAAATGTTACGAGTCAAATGAGTTGAACAAAGATAGTAGAATGGTACACTACCATGACTACATGTAGTTCTTTGGCACTTTTTTGCCAGTATAGTGTAGAGGCATTTCATGATTTGGTAAACCGTAAACACAAAAGTGGGGTTTGGATTTTAGCCAATTGAATTGCATAATAAAACATCACCACTGGTTCATTATTCGCCCAAAGCCACATAATATTGCATTTACCACCACTGGCATGATGACTTTTACTCAATCATAAGCCCTGTTCCATTTTGGGGTCAGGCCAGTATCATTTTATGAATGAATGTGGTGTCAGCATTTAGGCCTAATACTTTTCAAGAGCTAACAACATGATTCAATTAGCCATTAACAACCCCACTTTCTGTTTTTACGCAGCAAGTGTAGGCCTATTAAAGTCAAATGTGACACGATCAAGGGAAATGAGTCGGATGTCGCTAATATTGATTTTGAGATATTGGCAAAGAAAGTGTTAAAATTCTTTTGTTTTATATTGTTTTCAGCGATTGATAAATTGACGTAACTTCATAAAGAAAAGTCGTATTAAGGTTACACAAAGAGACGTATAAAAAACGTATAAAAGACGTATAAAGTTGTTCTCTAAAACAGAGTTTTCTCAGTAATTAAATATCGCAGCAAGTGAAATGTTGGTGCATTGGACGTAGCTTAACATTTTTCTTGTGTGTTTATACAAAATTTTTGAATAAATTTGAAAATCCTTCGTTTAAAGCCGTTTTACGCACCATGTTCACAAGATCAAAAACACGTTCCATGACGTTTTTTTCAAATATGCGCCCCGTATAAAACCACGTCGATTGATTGTTTTCTTCTTTTTTGCATTGTACTACAAATCGATTAAAGAAATAATGTTGCCATGGGGAAGAACCAAATACAGTACCGATTAAATTTTAAAAGCCCGTTTTGGGGAACATTTTCGAGAATCTTGCCTGAGAAAAAACTGTTTTGTGAAATTATCGATATCTTGATTACGGGACGTTAATTTAGACATCTGAATACCTACATTATTTCTCAACATTCTGCCAATTGATATCCCATTTGATTTTCACTCCAAATTGAAGCTAGTATTGCAAAAACGAGGTTTTTCCTCCATCAGTTCGTTCAAAATTTCAGCTCCGACATGTGTGTTTATTCTAAGAGCCATTGTGTGGACGCGATTGTAATCACGTAATTGCATCCAATTATATTTATATATCCGCTTCGAGAACTATTAATTTCGTAAGCTGATGTATGCAGTTAGGACGCTGGACTACCGATTGTTATTGTTCTGCAAGGCTCACTCAGTCATTTAATAAGGCAATACAAACGATCGAATTTGGTATTCAAATGAACAAAATTTTGAGTTACACCTTTTCAGTGTAAAAATTTTTTCTCGGCCAAATGAAAAGCAATAATTTTCATTTTTCAGTAAATGTCAGGAAAAACTGTAATGCTTGATACTGTATTTTTTTCAAATCTTAGTCGTGAAATTCAGTCATTTAGTGTAAGATTTTCGATTTTGATAGGCTTCAACTCTGCCCGCGAGCCTTTTTTGGATCAACCTTTTAGCTTTTCAAAGTAATATAGTTCGCTAAAGAAGGATTTTCCCAACTTTCTAACGCACATCACCGTGAGCGATATATCATAGTTTTGTCAGAATTTTCTGTTTTGATTCCATAATTTTTGACTACCAGCTGAAAAATTTTCAAATCCACGCGTGAAATCTTAGGCTAATACTAGCATTGTGGATCGATATCTCTGGGTGCCCGGCCTGGATACAGAGTTGCCAGAACTTCAATATAGCAAAGAAATTACCTAGTGTTTCAATTGTCATGAAGGTGACTGGGTATAGTGCCTTTTGTTTGTGTTTGTTTGAAATTGCTTAAACCCACCGAAAGTCATAATGAAGCAGCCAAAACAATACAAGGTTAAACATGGAAGTTTATAACAACCTATTATAATGACCTAATGAGGAAAAATCATTTATGGCAACAATGAGCCTTGCATTGTAAGTCATGGTTAAAATGTGTTGAGTACCCACCCCACCTCCATAGGCCTACATAATATTACATACCGGTACCTTATAATATTTATATAGCACGGCTATAGCTATAGCCTACATTTAGAAAGTAGGTCCTATAGCGCTAAATTATGACAAAATAGGCCTACACAAACCCGAACGCAAGTCTGAAGGGTGTAATGAAAATGCCAACCCGCGATGGGGGGGGGGGGGGTCATTCAAAATTCACCTGGAGATAGGGGGGACAGAAATTTAAAAGCCCCTCTAATAACACGCGAAGTTTTCTAGGTTTGGACAGTGGATTTTCCCAAGGACCTCATCCTAGGTAAATAAACAAACAAACAAACAGACAAAATGGTTTTCATAATCATGGAATCCATAGCCCTATAAATTGAAATTGCAGGCTATCACGGGAGCAAATTTCCAAAATTCACCTCATTTACCAGAATTGGGGATTTGGGCTACCAAATCGCTGGTCAGGCAATCCTGGTTTTCAATGGAAAAGGGACCTGGTTGACAACAATTGAAATATCGATTATTTCTGCTGGTTGTTCTCGAGATAAAGTACTGAGTTTGACATTTTCGGAGCATGAAGGAAAAAGGGTAAAATAAAACGGAAATTCTGACAAAACTATAATATATAGACCCACACGATGTGCTTTACAGAGGTGGGAAATATCTTTCTTTAGCAAACTATATTAGTTTGAGACGCTAAAAATGAATTCCGTAAAAAGCTCGCGGGCGAACTAAAGGCCTATAAAAATCAAAATATCACACTAAAAGACAAAATATGATGCTTGAATTTTAACACCAGGATTTAAAAAAAATGTATATCCAAGCACTATGTCTTTAACTGACATTACTGAAGAAAAAAGAATATTGCTTTATATTTGACCGAGAAAATAAATTTCATAGCAAAAAGGTGTATCTTTGAATTGTGCTGATTTTAACATGTATCGATCGACTTTTAGCGCGACTATGCATTTCTAAAGAATTGGTAGTCCAGCGTCCTAACTGTATGGCCGAGTGGATAGAGCGTTGGACTGGGAATCTCTTATGAAACATTTTTGTGGGTTCGAGTCCCCGTATGGCTGAATTTTCCTTCTTTTTCTCTTTTCTCATTTTTACTTCCTTTCTTTCCTCTTTTCTTTCTCCTTTTCTTTTTTCATTTCTTTTTTTTTCATTTCTTTTCGTTCTTTTTCTTTCTTTCTCTTTTTCATTACCGTATTTCTTTATTCTTTCTTGCTCCTTTCGTTTTAGTTTTATTTGATTGATTCGCTGACTGCAGTGAATCGTGATAGACGTGATTGATTGTTTTTCACCTTATATAGGCCTAATTCAGAAATTTGTAGGCCTGTTAAGTTTGTCTTGTTGAATATTCTTCCCAAATTTGATTTGCAATAATTGCCTTTTGATATTGTTGTTGATGTTATTGTTGTACCCTATTACATTGTAATCAGGGGAATAGCAGCATTGATTTATTTCATCAAAGATATCAAGGCTATATATTCAAAATCAACACATTTTCCAGGTCGTAGCTTGACGAAGTGCCCCCAATCAATTTTAAAATGTATAAAATCCTTATGAAAATTGCCGAAAACGGCTTGTGCCCCTCCCCCGGCATCCGACCCGGCATGCCGCCCTCACACCCCCCCCCCCCACTCACGAGCTCCGGGCAAGAGCAAGCCAAGTTTCATATAGCCTTTTTATGTCTTGACCGTGGATCGCTATTCTATTGTAAGTAGGCCTACGTCCCGGTACGCTTGTTCATTTTCTGCATGGCTGTTTCTGTTATGAACTTACGCCCCTCTGAAATCAAGCGCATGAAAAACTCTCGGCTAACCTTAACATGTGGTTTTCAGTTTCTGAAAGCTCTAAATGTCCTCTTTAGAAACATGAGTAAAACTCATTTTCGACCAGGGCCGACATGTGACTCATTCCCCTCGATCATGTCACAAATGACAAAAAGTGCCAAACTTCTCTGATAACTACATGCAGAGTCTGACTGGGGTGGGGCGACATGCGCATTAAATGTTCACTGCCAAATCAAGGTGGAAAATATGGTATAAGTTTTAAATAGCGGCCCAGTCATGGTTTGTGCAAACAAAATTCTCGGGGACAACATTTCTCCCATATACCTAATCTACCTATGATGACCAGTGGCGTGGCCAGCACATTGAAAGTGGGGGGGGGGGGGGGGGGGGGGAGGTTGTTAAGTTCCCCGAATGGAGTCTGATTGGGAGCAAATTTTGATGTTTTTAACATTTTTCCCCGAATGACCAACAAAAGTGGGGGGCATGGCCCCCAACCCCCTTCTTTGCGCACGCCACTGTCACTGATGATCACTAACATAACATGCTAAAGTAATATTCAGATATCCTTTTACAAATTAACCATCGCATATACGTGCACGACGTCAAGCGTGTGCATTGGACCATGTGCAAAATAATATGCGCTGGACAGCTAGCAGTAGGCCTACGCTTAAGGGATGAGTCTATAGGAATAACGACCAAACAAAGAAATTCTTGTTTAAGCCGTAATATTGTAGTCTTTCAACCCTTTCACAACTTCAGCTGTGTAACTTACAAAAATTCCCGCTAAAAAGTGGGTTTTTTAATTTTAGAAAATACATTAATAATCGCATTGGACTTTTCGTACTGATCGTACTATAAGTGACCACCAGCCTATAATGTTCTAATCACACTATAGACTGGGATTACATGTGACGTCATTGCCAGGCAATTGGTCTCTATTCAGCATCGAAGTGGTTACGTAATTCTCTTGGTTACCGGATCACGCTACTTTGGTATGCCTTCGAGTGCCATATACTTTATGTGGTGATCATTTCGATCGTGGTTCATTACTCTAGCGCGTGATCCCGTTGACATAGTAACATTACGTAACTTCGATACTGAATTGTTCCTTGTCAGGAAATATGCCCACGCAGTCAGGGACCGTGCTTTTAAAACTCCCGCCAGATCACAATAAGGCCATTGAACTGCGTAGTAGCCATACGTACTCATTGAAGTATAACGGTAGCACGTTCCCTTACCGACTCATTATTAATGTGTGGAAGGGGTCAGGGACGGCATTCTGATCATTCTAATCCTTTCTTTTGAGGTCAATAGATAAAAGAAAGGCATTGAACACAGGTGCCGAGTTGTAGATAATATTTAATCATCAAAGCTGATGGCATAAGAAATTTCGAGGAGGCAGCGCTTATTATTTCTTGTAAACACAATCTAATGTGGTACTCACTACATGTAGAAGGCCGGGCGGGTCTGCAAATTAGTGCATGAAGCTAGTAAAGATATAGCTTTATCTTCAGTTTAATCAATTAAGCTTAATTGTCTTTAAGCGCGTGCGTATGTACACCAGCGCCATCGAACTCCAGCGAGTGATGCTGCGCCTAATAAAATTCGTTTCATATCTCTTTCCCGCCATGAGTGTCGCAAAATACATCATCTCCCCGGGGAGTACAGAGTTATGTTCATTGCATTCTGGAAAACGGACATTTCGGCTGGTGCCTTCATTACAAAAAAGGAATCCCCGATCATCACGATAATGGCGCGCGATCACGAACACCCGGCAAGCGGCAGAGCGTTTCAACCAATGACAAGTCTTGATTGTGTCCGTTTGTCTGCAATGCGCGTGCGCCACGCCGCTCATTGCAACCGGCATGGTAGTATGAAACCAGCACAGAGGAGTAAGATATCTTACTCCTCTGTGGACACCAGCTTTCTACTGACGTGACCCCGGATGTGACGTCACTGTCACATCAGGGTGAAATGTAGTCTCGGTACCAGCCGGTTTGTGCTCCTCCGTCACCGTTAGTGACGGAGGAGCACAAACTCGGCTGGTACCAAGACTAGGTGAAATGGTATTGAACAACGCAAACCAGCCAAATTTGTCATAAGTTTGAATAGCCATTAGAACAACCGTGAATATAGTGTCAGAAAGTCTTACACATCTTAGTATAACCTTGTCGTTTAGTGTGATACTGAATGCAGCGCCATATTTGGAATATATTCGTACACGGTGTGGGCAAATAGTTGCTCAAATGTAGGCTAAGTAGGCCTAAATCATGAAAATCGCTTAATCGGAATAATATTAACCAGTAACGGACACTGAGACAGCACTACGTTTGAAGTTTGAGGTAAGTAAAGCTTTTCCTTGTTATAAAAAACAAGGAAAAGGCAGTCATTTTTATCACAACGCGATATTTTTAAAAAGTACATTTTGAGAGGGCCTACGCTGGTTCTTTTGATTCTAGTGTAAAATCTGTTCATCACATGTAGTCCGATTTGGTATCTATGGTCTCATCAAAGTCTTGAGAACTCTTTTTGATGTTATGTTGGTTAACAAAAACGATACCGTTAAAAATAGCGGTATTTATGCAAGCGACGTATCTATTGTGTAAAATGCATTGAAAATTGTCGGCTAAAGAGGGCATAAATTAAAATCGCGAAGAATAATAGCAACAATAACTATCTACATTCCAAGCGGAAACGCTTTTCAAAAACATACCACCTTTTTCGGGCAATCGCTGAAACCGAAATATGAAATTCCAGGCCATCTGTAAAAAAGTGCGTGAGCAGAAATGACCATGAACTTGGGTCACCGAAACAAGTGTTTATATTGGTGTCAGGCCTATCATAGTGATACAACAATTAGCCCCCAAAAATGGCTTTCATTTGAACCGTTATTTGTTAAACTGCGATTTTTACTTTTTGAGAAATCAATGAATGTATCAAAAAACTTTTCGAAAGTCGATTTAAAATGGCATAACCCGTTAATTTGTAAAAGGAAATCTGAATAATACTTTAGGCCTACCTGACAATAATTAAGCTTAATGATCATGATAATATTTATACGGTGACATACCCAACTGGTCAGAGAAATTGAAACAAAAATAAAACAATCAAAAAGCTATGCTATACTAGAGTGACTATGCATGCCATGCATAGGCCTACATTGAATGATACAATGATAGTCTTGATAGTGTGTTGCTTATCTTCGAGTTTCGAGTCTCGAGTCAAATTTTCGAGTCTCGAGTTTCGAGTTTTATACTTCGAGTTTCGAGTCTTATATTTCGAGTTTCGAGTCTTGTATTTCGAGTTTCGAGTCTCATATTTCGAGTTTCGAGTTAAATTTTTCGAGTTTCGAGTCTTATATTTCGAGTTTCGAGTCTTGTATTTCGAGTTTCGAGTCTTGTATTTCGAGTTTCGAGTCTTATATTTCGAGTTTCGAGTCTCATATTTCGAGTTTTGAGCCTCCAATGACATGCATACTGAGATATCTCATTCATTTACTTACCGTATAAAACACCACGGTGTTGAACTTCACTCAGAACAGTAGTTAAAGCTGTGCCAAACTCACAAACCAGTTCAAACGTCTGCCATGCCATGAAGATATAGGGTCGATGACACTGTGCGGCGTCCGACCCCATGAAAATAATTTCAATTTCAGGCAACTTTAGGGACAGCCCGTGGTACTACTAGAACTGGGCCAGTACTTGTGGCTTGAACTGGGCAATTGCGAGTACGCTAGAATTGGCCCAATAAAAGTGTCACTTTTGCCGGCCTAGTATTGGGGCATTTTTTATAGCTCAATCCGTGCCGCTAGATCTTGCCCAACACTGGCCCAGTACTGGGCTTAAAAAGTGGAAAACCGCTGTGATTATATTATGAATCTATATCGGGGAATTAGTCCAAGGGAAAAGCAGAGCGAGGTACCGGATTTGGAGTCCATGAGGGAATGGACGGGGACGGGAATGACTATCACTAAATGAACCAGAAACAGAAATTAAGTTTAAGAATTTATTATGAATTTACATCATTAGACAAACTGATCAAAATACATCATGTGTGTGTTCATAAAAGTTCATCTGTGTTGGTATTAATCATGATTTTGATTTAAACTTTTGATCCAAACACAAGGAAATAATTCCTACCTCGGAATTGGAGTCTACGAGTCTGTTATCAGGTCAAAGGTCAAGAAAATCACGACCTGATACAGTCACTCACTCGCTGATGAAAGATGGAGTACCATCTGAAAATTCCGAGGTAGGAATTATTTCCTTGTGTTTGGATCAAAAGTTTAAATCAAAATCACATGTGTGTGTTAATAAGTCTTACCAGAGTTACATGATGCAGCATAAGTATTGAATAATGATTCACGTGCAAGACATGACAATATATTCGCCATCATGTTGACCAATGTAAATAAACATCATGAGCCAATCCTGGGCACGTCTGTATCGGTTGCAGGGTTATCAAGGAGTGTCTTTATTTAACGCACAAACAAAACATCGCTTCAGTCAGTGCAATTGATGCAAGGATTTAAAAACGTTCATTTGATGAATGGTTATCATGCCTTACTGCATTATGATCAATATTCAATTATCGAATGAATTACCGTCACAACAATTATAACACTCTGAGTCTGAGAATCAAATTTTATTTGAACCGATAGAAGTGATTTGGCAAATTTTTAAATTTTTTTGTTGCTATTGTGTAATAAAGTTTGTCCAAAGATATTGGTTTTTCAAACATTTGATTATGTACGTTCATGGTTATATTTTATGTACTTCTTTTAGAAAAACTGTTTTAAACCCTCATTCAGTGATTTGCTCATCCGGACGATCGTAAAAATCATAAAAATTCAGATTTTAGGACCTTTCTGCTAGTGGTTCAGCCGAAAGCCGCGTATTTAAGACAAAATAAGGCATTTACATGAATCTGCAATTTAAAAAAATAGGAGAGATCGGGGAATGTCCGCGGCCCTCGGGCAAGTCCGCCCTCAACGTGTTTCTGATCTCATGAATGCTAGGAAAGTACAATGATGATATTATTTGTTGGCGCACGTCACAGCTAAGTACCCAAGCAGATGATGGTGGATGCGATATCGCTATTTTTGACGTCGCCATTGGATTAACACATAATCATGAAATCTTCACAAACAATTCTAAATTTGTTATGTGGTGTCAAAGCAAAATTATCTTACTCTAAAACCGTTGGGGTTCTGCAAAGTACCCCACTGCAAGTATGTTAATTGTCCATTTATAATCGCTAACCGTGTATTGTGAATGGGGCTGTCAGCCCTGTATCTTCGCCAGCCTCGTACGTCCGTGTTGCGTGTCCTATGCCGCCTGTACCCAAGAAAACAAGACAGTCCGAGACATCGCACGACAGAAATTATCGTCAAAATCGTTTCAAAATTGACATCGCTAGGCTAGTTAGAAAGACCAAAATAGGGCGGACACCCCGCGGTCTTCCCAGTAAAATATGTATAAATTAGCTGCATGTATTTCAATGGGGCTTCAACTTCGTCAATACTGCTGTTTTCTTCGTTTTTTTGCAAAATTTTTCATTTAAAAAAAAAGACAAAATAAGGCATTTACATGAATCTGCAATTGAAAAAAATAGGAGAGATCGGGGAATGTCCGCGGCCCTCGGGCAAGTCCGCCCTCAACGTGTTTCTGATCTCATGAATGCTACTGTAGGAAAGTACAATGATGATGTTATTTGTTGGCGCACGTCACAGCTAAGTACCCAAGAAAACAAGACAGTCCGAGACATCGCACGACAGAAATTATCATCAAAATCGTTTCAAAATTGACATCGCTAGGCTAGTTAGAAAGACCAAAATAGGGCGGACACCCCGCGGTCTTCCCAGTAAAATATGTATAAATTAGCTGCATGTATTTCAATGGGGCTTCAACTTCGTCAATACTGCTGTTTTCTTCGTTTTTTGCAAAATTTTTCATTTCAAAAATACCCAATGATAATTTGAATGACTTATCTTTCACTTTTAAGCAATTTATACACAATTTTGTTTTCATTTTCGCTGGGATCAGTACTGAATGGGCCTGTAATGTGAGGGAACCAAATGCATCGACGAGACAGATAACGTTCTTCTATCGATATCATTTTATAGGCAATGCCTTAAGGGCTGGGGTATGAACGTTTGGACAGTATTTATTTTGGGACATTAGAGCACATCACACATATCGAATTGCATTCTGAATACGAAGAATGTCATTCTGATATCAAATAATTTTGAATTTTTGAAATTTGCAATTTAATACACATTTTATGGCAAATCATTAAAATTGATATTTTTGATATTTAACAGTACTTGAAGTAAACTTTATAAATCTGATGATTTATACTTAAAGTGTATGTAGGTGGGTTGGAAAGCCGACTATCAATTGAAAATTTTGACCTTTCGTATTGAAGATATGGATTTTTTTTCCCAAAACACCAAACAAAATTAGGTCTTTTTGGGAAAAAAATCCATATCTTCAATATGAAAGGTCAAAATGTTCTATTGACCGTCGGCTTTTCCTCCCTACTACATACACTTTAAGAATATATCATTAGATTTATATAATTTACTTCGAGGACTGTTATATATCAAAAATTCGAAAAATATCAAATTTTTATAATTTGTCATAAAATTTGTATTATATTGTGATTTTCAAAAAATGAAAATTATTTGATATCAGAAAGACATGCTTCGTATTCAAAATACAATTCGATAGGTCTGAGGTGCTCTCATATGTCACAAAAAATACTATCGAAACCCAATAAACGCTCATTTTAGATCCCTTAAATATCGAGATCAAAGTACATGAGTAGGGGATTTGTGGACATTTAAAGGTCATGTATGCATAAAGAGTTGGCAGAACCAAAACTCGATAAATGCCATTGTCAAACTTTTAGAGTTACTAACCTTTTCAATATACTATCCGCTTTAAAAAGGCGTCAAAGCGTCAATGAATACAGAACTCAGTTGTCAGATTTGTTACTAGCTGAAAATCTCGCGATCCTATAACTCACATTCTTCGTAATACTGGCTACCTGTGAAATAAATCACTCTTCTTCTTACTTTTAATTGTAAGGTAATTGTATCATATGAAAAAATGTTTTTGCTTCGTTTTCCCTGCATTGGTACATGCTGTTTTGCACTGGCATGTTGGCCATGTCCTGGGTTGTGTGTGTGCTTTTTAACCTTGTTTGTAAATAAAGTAATGGTCATGTTTTTTATACTGGGCACCTAAAAAGGGTGGCTTTGTTGCATTCTTACTCATCAAGACGTGTTTACATGCATGTAGCTTGTTATTTGATATTTATTATGAGCTTGTTTAGTACTAATTTTTTCCTTAGACATTGATCTTTCAATTTCTGAAACAAAAATTTATGATTTTCATTTGTACTAATTACTGTAACTCGTTAAGTCTAATTAGTCAGGGGTGGCTCATGTGGTGGAGGATCATGTGATGGAGGATCACAATGCTGTACAATGGTGATCCTCCGCCACATGATCTTCAATAAACATTATTGATGGATTTCTACTTATCTGTACTTGATCTCAGCCAAGTGATATCATGTTTAGCATTCATTGCCTCAGCATGTGTTAATTAGACAATTAAAAATTACTAATTACTTGTTGCTACATTAATAAAGTTTGTTGCCCTCTATGTATTTGAATAGGGATTTAATGTAGGCAACATTCAAAAGGGTGCTATGGCCAAACAAAACATGATAAAAGACTCAAATTTCTTAAGCAGACCTTGGTTGTGATCCTCTATACTTCAGTAAACTAAAAACTAGTAAAACAAAGAAAGTTTGCGACGAATCTGAAAGAGCGACCTCATGCTCACTTTTGATCCAAAAAGTCCATTTTTACGAAAACGCTTTGTCGAATTCTCTTTTAACTTTCAAAACTGGATTGTTGAGCTTATTTTACATCTAGTTACATGTCTCAATTAAGAAAATTTGCATCTCCAGTGTCAGATAAGGGGTGTTATGAAGAAATTTATATAAATATTGATAGATTTTTGACCACCCTGTATTTACATAATTGAAGTACTTGACCGCTAAAAGTTCCATATGGCTGGGTGGGCAATTAAGTTAACTATATTAAACATGTGTCAAAACTTGACATTATTAATGTACGTCGAGAGGTGATACCCCTAACTGAATTAATATTTTCATCCTTATTTTGCTTGTTACACCCTGTATATTATATGGGTCACCCTGTATAATGACTCCCATTGTATTGTTTCTGAAATCGTCTGAGTATATACTCTCAGAATATATACTTTTATTGGGTTCTAATGTAAACTTTTGAAGTTATAGTACCAAACCTGTAAAAGCATGTGATTTGGTTGAAAAATACACATGCAACGCAACTGGTGCCTAACATAAAAAACATGACCTAATATGATGATGATCATATGAAAAGATGAAGATCAAGGATGTGACGGATGAGATTGCCATTTATTTATCATTGATGTTCAATAAAAACTCGAAGATCAAGGATGGGATGGAATATTATTAAATTGTTAAAACTGAATTGAAAAGATGAAGATCAAGGATGTGACAGATGAGATTATCATTTTATTTATCATTGATATTCAATAAAGACTTGAAGATCAAGGATGTGATAGGAATATTATGACATTGTTAAAAGATAATTGTATCATATGGAAAGATGAAGATCAAGGATGTGACGGATGAGATTACCAATTATATATCATTGATGTACAATAAAATCTCGAAGATCAATGATGTGATGGGAATATTAGGAAATTACTGAAGTAAATCGTATCATAAAAAACAATGAAGATCAAGGATGTGACGGATGAGATTATCATTTATTTAACATCATTGATGTTCAATAAACACTCGAAGATCAAGGATGTGATAGGAATATTATTAAATTGTTAAAAGTGAATTGTATCATATGAAAAGATGAAGATCAAGGATGTGACGGATGAGATTGCCATTTATTTATCATTGATGTTCAATAAAAACTCGAAGATTAAGGATGTAATAGGAATATTATTAAATTTTTAAAAGTGAATTGTATCATATGAAAAGATGAAGATCAAGGATGTGACGGATGAGATTGTCATTTATTTATCATTGATGTTCAATAAAAACTCGAAGATTAAGGATGTGTTCGTTGGAATATTATGAAATTGTTAAAAGGTAATTGTATCATATGAAAAGATGAAGATCAAGGATGTGACGGATGAGATTGCCATTTATTTAAAACGATGAAGATCAAGGATGTAATGGTTGAGATTATCATTTATCATTGATGTCCAATAAAAACTCGACGATCAAGGATGTGATGGGAATATTATTGAATTGTTAAAGGTAATTGTATCATATAAAAAGATGAAGATCAAGGATGTGACGAATGAGACTATCATTTATTTATCATTGATGTTCATTAAAAACTCGAAGATCAAGGATGTGATTGGAATAATATGAAAAGATGAAGATCAAGGATGTGACGGATGAGATTGCCATTTATTTATCATTGATGTTCAATAAAAACTCGAAGATTAAGGATGTAATAGGAATATTATTAAATTTTTAAAAATGAATTGTATCATATGAAAAGATGAAGATCAAGGATGTGACGGATGAGATTGTCATTTATTTATCATTGATGTTCAATAAAAACTCGAAGATTAAGGATGTGTTCGTTGGAATATTATGAAATTGTTAAAAGGTAATTGTATCATATGAAAAGATGAAGATCAAGGATGTGACGGATGAGATTGCCATTTATTTAAAACGATGAAGATCAAGGATGTAATGGTTGAGATTATCATTTATCATTGATGTCCAATAAAAACTCGACGATCAAGGATGTGATGGGAATATTATTGAATTGTTAAAGGTAATTGTATCATATAAAAAGATGAAGATCAAGGATGTGACGAATGAGACTATCATTTATTTATCATTGATGTTCATTAAAAACTCGAAGATCAAGGATGTGATTGGAATAATATGAAAAGATGAAGATCAAGGATGTGACGGATGAGATTGCCATTTATTTATCATTGATGTTCAATAAAAACTCGAAGATTAAGGATGTAATAGGAATATTATTAAATTTTTAAAATGAATTGTATCATATGAAAAGATGAAGATCAAGGATGTGACGGATGAGATTGTCATTTATTTATCATTGATGTTCAATAAAAACTCGAAGATTAAGGATGTGTTCGTTGGAATATTATGAAATTGTTAAAAGGTAATTGTATCATATGAAAAGATGAAGATCAAGGATGTGACGGATGAGATTGCCATTTATTTAAAACGATGAAGATCAAGGATGTAATGGTTGAGATTATCATTTATCATTGATGTCCAATAAAAACTCGACGATCAAGGATGTGATGGGAATATTATTGAATTGTTAAAGGTAATTGTATCATATAAAAAAGATGAAGATCAAGGATGTGACGAATGAGACTATCATTTATTTATCATTGATGTTCATTAAAAACTCGAAGATCAAGGATGTGATTGGAATAATATGAAAAGATGAAGATCAAGGATGTGACGGATGAGATTGCCATTTATTTATCATTGATGTTCAATAAAAAATCGAAGATTAAGGATGTAATAGGAATATTATTAAATTTTTAAAAATGAATTGTATCATATGAAAAGATGAAGATCAAGGATGTGACGGATGAGATTGTCATTTATTTATCATTGATGTTCAATAAAAACTCGAAGATTAAGGATGTGTTCGTTGGAATATTATGAAATTGTTAAAAGGTAATTGTATCATATGAAAAGATGAAGATCAAGGATGTGACGGATGAGATTGCCATTTATTTAAAACGATGAAGATCAAGGATGTAATGGTTGAGATTATCATTTATCATTGATGTCCAATAAAAACTCGACGATCAAGGATGTGATGGGAATATTATTGAATTGTTAAAGGTAATTGTATCATATAAAAAAGATGAAGATCAAGGATGTGACGAATGAGACTATCATTTATTTATCATTGATGTTCATTAAAAACTCGAAGATCAAGGATGTGATTGGAATAATATGAAAAGATGAAGATCAAGGATGTGACGGATGAGATTGCCATTTATTTATCATTGATGTTCAATAAAAACTCGAAGATTAAGGATGTAATAGGAATATTATTAAATTTTTAAAATGAATTGTATCATATGAAAAGATGAAGATCAAGGATGTGACGGATGAGATTGTCATTTATTTATCATTGATGTTCAATAAAAACTCGAAGATTAAGGATGTGTTCGTTGGAATATTATGAAATTGTTAAAAGGTAATTGTATCATATGAAAAGATGAAGATCAAGGATGTGACGGATGAGATTGCCATTTATTTAAAACGATGAAGATCAAGGATGTAATGGTTGAGATTATCATTTATCATTGATGTCCAATAAAAACTCGACGATCAAGGATGTGATGGGAATATTATTGAATTGTTAAAGGTAATTGTAATATATAAAAAAGATGAAGATCAAGGATGTGACGAATGAGACTATCATTTATTTATCATTGATGTTCATTAAAACTCGAAGATCAAGGATGTGATTGGAATAATATGAAAAGATGAAGATCAAGGATGTGACGGATGAGATTGCCATTTATTTATCATTGATGTTCAATAAAAACTCGAAGATTAAGGATGTAATAGGAATATTATTAAATTTTAAAATGAATTGTATCATATGAAAAGATGAAGATCAAGGATGTGACGGATGAGATTGTCATTTATTTATCATTGATGTTCAATAAAAACTCGAAGATTAAGGATGTGTTCGTTGGAATATTATGAAATTGTTAAAAGGTAATTGTATCATATGAAAAGATGAAGATCAAGGATGTGACGGATGAGATTGCCATTTATTTAAAACGATGAAGATCAAGGATGTAATGGTTGAGATTATCATTTATCATTGATGTCCAATAAAAACTCGACGATCAAGGATGTGATAGTACTTGCTCTATGTTTCAATTACTTATTCTTTTCAAAATATCTGAATTTTCAACCCGGTACAAGCTTAATAATGGGAGACCAAACATTTGTATGAGAAAGAAATCTACCATCTATATCCAAACTCCCGTGTTATTCCAATGCACATTTTGCTTCACCAGGCCGCCCTGGCTTGGTCGCCTTTGGAAGAGGGGTGTCACAAAATAGGTACAAATTTAGTACTTTCTGTCAATCAAGTATGGTGTATTCTCTACATGTCAATCTTTAAATCATTAGCATAGTCCTTATAATAACGGGGGACCGCCTTGATGAGTAAATGACAGCAATACCCCAAAACTCGGTCAGTGGAGCTCCGCCCGTATATGTCAATAGCGTCATTATCGATTGAATTAGTCGACCGTAGCTAGTCTCCTCCGCAGCCAGTTTGGTTACGCTCCCTCCACACACAAACAGTCTGCCAATGGCCACTTATAACGCCGTTTCTGATTGGCTACACGTAAGTAGCCGTAGAGCTGTACATACGGGAACTTGATTGACCTCAGTCTATATGGCGAGATGGCGGGTCAAACTTGCTCATGAATAATAAAGTAGCCGTATAGCCGATCGACCAATTGAAAGCTTTGTTTGACGTCAAGCTGGATGACGTCGGCAGAAAACCGTTAGCGAATCAAAAAGGACCAGTTCGTGACCATTGGCAGACTGTTTGTGTGGAGGAGCGGAACCAAACTGGCTGCTGTGGAGACTAGACCGTAGCGGACAATTGGATCGCTCATTGGATTAATATTATCACGTGGTAATAAATTTGCATTGGACAATCGATGACTATAATGGTTTAGTACTGCATATCTCGGTTTAATCTTCACTAAGCGGGTTTATGGCTGGAAAGGTCACGGTGAATTTGCCGTGGACATAACTGCACTATGATATTGCCAAATGTTCGCACGGCAGCTATTGCACTTACCCACTTCTGGCACTTTAGCAGTCGTTGTGTCGTCTTTTTATATATTGTCTGCACAGAATTTCCGATCAGTTTCTTCTTTACTTAACCTGCAGCAACAAAAAAGGCATTATGATATTATTTTGCTAAATTGGGCAAGTACGATAGCGTTACTTAAGTGTGTTAAATGGAGTTAAATTCCTTTTAAAGCGTCTCGTGGAAATGCATTTTGCAAATTATGATCCTTTTAAAACCTTTAGCCAACAATGCATGAGCATTATTGTGAACCTTTGCATAATGGCAAATTCTTAATTGCATTGATTTTTATATGATAGTGTCTAAAATACTTGTATTATGACCATTTGTCAAAAGTTGGTCCCTCTTTCGTGACATCTGTTTCGTAGCTGAAACAGAAATGTGAAAATATACATTATTGCTGAAAAAAATAAACATAAATTACACTGACCCAAACCAAGAAATATTTATCATGTTTATAGGTGTATGGAAAAGGTATGGACGAGCCTGTAAACGTGCTCGTTAGTCTAATTAATAGATGAAATTACACAAGTACATAATTGTTTAGTTGCTGCAATTACTGACATCAAATTGGTACGAAATAATCACTGATGGATTTTAGTTTTCAACGCAACATAAAAATGCAAAATATTAACTGTTATGAACTTTTGCCATCGGACTTTCTATGGTACCGCGATACCGTGTCTCCGCCAATCCGTGTCCGCCAATTCGCCACCCAGCAAGTTTGTTATCATTTATTCATTCACGATGTCCATCCATGTGTTACAAGTTGGGACCCCAAAAGGCTGGTGGCGTGACATTTTTCTTTAAAAAATGAAATGATAATGACATTTTCAAAATGAATATAAATACTTACACACTGTATAGCCTATTGTTTTAAAGCTTAGTTATTTCATTTCAATTTGCACCAAAACCAGGATGAGAATGGTTCATGTTATGAGATTGAAAACTGAATTTTTCTTTTGTTCGACATCAGACTTATTTAGCTTTGTTATCACATCACAATTAACATCTCTTCAAAGCCTTTACCCATCAAGGCAGAGCATTATTGTGAATCCTTGCATAATGATACATTCTTAAGGATGTGATGGGAATATTATTGAATTGTTAAAGGTAATTGTATCATATAAAAAAGATGAAGATCAAGGATGTGACGAATGAGACTATCATTTATTTATCATTGATGTTCATTAAAAACTCGAAGATCAAGGATGTGATTGGAATAATATGAAAAGATGAAGATCAAGGATGTGACGGATGAGATTATCATTTATTTGTCATTGATGTTCAATAAAAACTCAAAGATCAAGGATGTGATGGGAATATTATTAAATTACTGAAGTGAATCGTATCATATAAAACGATGAAGATCAACGATGTAACGGTTGAAATTATCATTTATCATTGATGTTCAATAAAAGTCGAAGATCAAGGATGGGGTGGGAATATTAGGAAATTGTTAGAAGGTAATGTACCATATGAAAAGATGAAGATCAAGGATGTGACGGATGAGATTGCCATTTATTTATCATTGATGTTCAATAAAAACTCAGAGGATGATTTAAGGAAGCCCCATCATGCACTGTAAAAGTGTTATCACTAGAGTTTCAACTACCACTTTACTTTTCAAATCCCATTGAACGCTGTGCAAAAGATGTTGTTTTAGAATTGCCCGTGTGTCATTATTAGTTGGTCGATTTCAGATCTAAAGTGATGTATGCATGAAGGATAATCCACACCTTCTGTAGATAACATAAAATGTGAAATCGACCAACCTTTAGAAGGTGTTTTTATTGTAAATATATCTGTCCAAATTCAAATTTAACCATGCACGTGTGTATGCAGTGGGCGGGCAGTGGTGTCATATTCACTCACACAGCTGTGCTAACCGCAAGACTTGCTGGGAAGTGCTTAAATCATCCTCTGATAAAACTCGAAGCTCAAGGATGTGAGTGATGGGAATATTATGATATGACTGAAAGTGAATCCTATCATATAAAACGATGAAGATCAAGGATGTGACGCATGAGATTAACATTTATTTATCATTGGTGTTCAATAAAAACTCGAAGATCAAGGATGTGATGGGAATAATTATTATTAAATTGTTAAAAGTGACTGAGCTAAAGAAGCACGCTGAAGAAGAGCGGAAGATATAAATCTATAGGTATTATTCGAATGCTGTTCGTCGCATTCCTAGATGAAGGCATCAGAACTGCAGCATGCTTCTTTAGCTCAGTTGCACTGATAGCCAGAATGGAGTCAAGTGACCCTACAAGTGGAGTAAACTAGCACTGACTCTCCAAAGGAGTCACCTGATTATCACTGGAGAGCCAGTTGACTCTACCTGTGGGGTCAATTGACTCTACATTCAGAGTCGTCGACGGAGTCAAGAAATTTATGACTCTTCAAAGGAGTCAGACTCTGCAATTGCTTGGCTCTTGACACCATGGAATGTATATTCTCCCATTCCAAGGGGATGGTGGTCAAGCCAAATTTTCTCCATCGTGTCGTCTGACAATCGCCAAAGGCGTGAAAATCAGAGTAAAGTCTCCTATACCGGTAGGTCTAAACTTTGAATTCAATGTACATCTATGTGTATCATTATATTGGGGTTTTTTCGGACAGTGACCCTGTAATGGAGTCAGGGTGACTCTATTAATGGAGTCTGGGTTACTCTAGGAGCAGAGTCCAGCCACTACGCGACTCTATGTCTAAAATGACTCTATATTGGGAGTCAAATGACTCCTGTGTAGAGTCATCATCAGTGACTCTTCAGCGGAGTCATTGTGGATTGTCAATATGGAGTCATTTTAGACATAGAGTCGCAGAGTGGCTGGACTCTACGTTTAGAGTCACCTAGACTCCAGTTTGGCTTTCAGTGTGGTTAGAGCGTCGTGCTACGAAGGTCACCGGTTCGAATCCGGCCAGATGCACTGGTTTTTTTTCAACGTTTATATGCACTGGCTACTCTGGGGAAAGATTAAAACTTGTTCATTCTACCCAGAGAACTAAGTATAATAATTTTCATAACTGTAATAAAGTTCGTTTAAAAAAGATGGTACATTGTGGCTTTGATGATTTCGTAAGCATGCTTTCTATTTACAAACCTTTGTAATTTACAAGACTTTGCTGTCTGCCTACACGAACCGCGTATTATTCTATAGTTCATACCATTTCACAATTATGTTTTGATGTATTTATTTTGCGTCAATTCAATATCTTTTTAGGTCACTTCAATTTGCCTTATTTATCGACTGCTTTGTGCCACAAGTGGGTAAGCGCAATAGCTGCCTTGTGAAGCTGCCATGTGTAGATAAGTACAATATACTGTGTGTACATCATGCAGTTATTGTTGCCTACATGTATGCACACAACACAGGGGCACTCACAATAGGCAATTGACCCCTACTGGTAGCGCTGTGTTGTAGATATAGGAGATGAATTAGTTAGCGTCATATATCAAAAAGTGGAAAAAATGGAAAATTGCAACTTGTTTAAAATAAACCTGGAAAACATTTTATGTGGGTGGGATATTGAAAATAATGAAAAACATTTAGCTAATATTTTAATTGTTTTGGGGTGTTTTGCTATTTACAAATCTAGAATAATATACAATGATACTGGAAAATCTGTACCTATATTGATGTTATTTATTCAGGAAATAAAAAGAATTGATCAAATAATGTTGAATACAAAACGAAAACTGAGGATAAATATAGATAAAGAAAAATGGAATTATAGTAAAATATATTGGAATATTAAGTAATGATACTACATTTATAATAATGGTAAGAAGAAAGAAAAAGAGAAAGAAAGAATAAAGAAAATTTCATAAATAAAGGCGTAAGCTAGACAATTTATTTGTCAAATATAAAAAAATATATCAAAAAGTATAAAATCTATGATTTTAGTACTTGCTCTATGTTTCAATTACTTATTCTTTTCAAAATATCTGAATTTTCAACCCGGTACAAGCTTAATAATGGGAGACCAAACATTTGTATGAGAAAGAAATCTACCATCTATATCCAAACTCCCGTGTTATTCAATGCACATTTTGCTTCACCAGGCCGCCCTGGCTTGGTCGCCTTTGGAAGAGGGTGTCACAAAATAGGTACAAATTTAGTACTTTCTGTCAATCAAGTATGGTGTATTCTCTACATGTCAATCTTTAAATCATTAGCATAGTCCTTATAATAACGGGGGACCGCCTTGATGAGTAAATGACAGCAATACCCCAAAACTCGGTCAGTGGAGCTCCGCCCGTATATGTCAATAGCGTCATTATCGATTGAATTAGTCGACCGTAGCTAGTCTCCTCCGCAGCCAGTTTGGTTACGCTCCCTCCACACACAAACAGTCTGCCAATGGCCACTTATAACGCCGTTTCTGATTGGCTACACGTAAGTAGCCGTAGAGCTGTACATACGGGAACTTGATTGACCTCAGTCTATATGGCGAGATGGCGGGTCAAACTTGCTCATGAATAATAAAGTAGCCGTATAGCCGATCGACCAATTGAAAGCTTTGTTTGACGTCAAGCTGGATGACGTCGGCAGAAAACCGTTAGCGAATCAAAAGGACCAGTTCGTGACCATTGGCAGACTGTTTGTGTGGAGGAGCGGAACCAAACTGGCTGCTGTGGAGACTAGACCGTAGCGGACAATTGGATCGCTCATTGGATTAATATTATCACGTGGTAATAAATTTGCATTGGACAATCGATGACTATAATGGTTTAGTACTGCATATCTCGGTTTAATCTTCACTAAGCGGGTTTATGGCTGGAAAGGTCACGGTGAATTTGCCGTGGACATAACTGCACTATGATATTGCCAAATGTTCGCACGGCAGCTATTGCACTTACCCACTTCTGGCACTTTAGCAGTCGTTGTGTCGTCTTTTTATATATTGTCTGCACAGAATTTCCGATCAGTTTCTTCTTTACTTAACCTGCAGCAACAAAAAGGCATTATGATATTATTTTGCTAAATTGGGCAAGTACGATAGCGTTACTTAAGTGTGTTAAATGGAGTTAAATTCCTTTTAAAGCGTCTCGTGGAAATGCATTTTGCAAATTATGACCATTTGTCAAAAGTTGGTCCCTCTTTCGTGACATCTGTTTCGTAGCTGAAACAGAAATGTGAAAATATACATTATTGCTGAAAAAAAATAAACATAAATTACACTGACCCAAACCAAGAAATATTTATCATGTTTATAGGTGTATGGAAAAGGTATGGACGAGCCTGTAAACGTGCTCGTTAGTCTAATTAATAGATGAAATTACACAAGTACATAATTGTTTAGTTGCTGCAATTACTGACATCAAATTGGTACGAAATAATCACTGATGGATTTTAGTTTTCAACGCAACATAAAAATGCAAAATATTAACTGTTATGAACTTTTGCCATCGGACTTTCTATGGTACCGCGATACCGTGTCTCCGCCAATCCGTGTCCGCCAATTCGCCACCCAGCAAGTTTGTTATCATTTATTCATTCACGATGTCCATCCATGTGTTACAAGTTGGGACCCCAAAAGGCTGGTGGCGTGACATTTTCTTTAAAAATGAAATGATAATGACATTTTCAAAATGAATATAAATACTTACACACTGTATAGCCTATTGTTTTAAAGCTTAGTTATTTCATTTCAATTTGGCACCAAAACCAGGATGAGAATGGTTCATGTTATGAGATTGAAAACTGAATTTTTCTTTTGTTCGACATCAGACTTATTTAGCTTTGTTATCACATCACAATTAACATCTCTTCAAAGCCTTTACCCATCAAGGCAGAGCATTATTGTGAATCCTTGCATAATGATACATTCTTAAGGATGTGATGGGAATATTATTGAATTGTTAAAGGTAATTGTATCATATAAAAAAGATGAAGATCAAGGATGTGACGAATGAGACTATCATTTATTTATCATTGATGTTCATTAAAAACTCGAAGATCAAGGATGTGATTGGAATAATATGAAAAGATGAAGATCAAGGATGTGACGGATGAGATTATCATTTATTTGTCATTGATGTTCAATAAAAACTCAAAGATCAAGGATGTGATGGGAATATTATTAAATTACTGAAGTGAATCGTATCATATAAAACGATGAAGATCAACGATGTAACGGTTGAAATTATCATTTATCATTGATGTTCAATAAAAAGTCGAAGATCAAGGATGGGGTGGGAATATTAGGAAATTGTTAGAAGGTAATGTACCATATGAAAAGATGAAGATCAAGGATGTGACGGATGAGATTGCCATTTATTTATCATTGATGTTCAATAAAAACTCAGAGGATGATTTAAGGAAGCCCCATCATGCACTGTAAAAGTGTTATCACTAGAGTTTCAACTACCACTTTACTTTTCAAATCCCATTGAACGCTGTGCAAAAGATGTTGTTTTAGAATTGCCCGTGTGTCATTATTAGTTGGTCGATTTCAGATCTAAAGTGATGTATGCATGAAGGATAATCCACACCTTCTGTAGATAACATAAAATGTGAAATCGACCAACCTTTAGAAGGTGTTTTTATTGTAAATATATCTGTCCAAATTCAAATTTAACCATGCACGTGTGTATGCAGTGGGCGGGCAGTGGTGTCATATTCACTCACACAGCTGTGCTAACCGCAAGACTTGCTGGGAAGTGCTTAAATCATCCTCTGATAAAAACTCGAAGCTCAAGGATGTGAGTGATGGGAATATTATGATATGACTGAAAGTGAATCCTATCATATAAAACGATGAAGATCAAGGATGTGACGCATGAGATTAACATTTATTTATCATTGGTGTTCAATAAAAACTCGAAGATCAAGGATGTGATGGGAATAATTATTATTAAATTGTTAAAAGTGACTGAGCTAAAGAAGCACGCTGAAGAAGAGCGGAAGATATAAATCTATAGGTATTATTCGAATGCTGTTCGTCGCATTCCTAGATGAAGGCATCAGAACTGCAGCATGCTTCTTTAGCTCAGTTGCACTGATAGCCAGAATGGAGTCAAGTGACCCTACAAGTGGAGTAAACTAGCACTGACTCTCCAAAGGAGTCACCTGATTATCACTGGAGAGCCAGTTGACTCTACCTGTGGGGTCAATTGACTCTACATTCAGAGTCGTCGACGGAGTCAAGAAATTTATGACTCTTCAAAGGAGTCAGACTCTGCAATTGCTTGGCTCTTGACACCATGGAATGTATATTCTCCCATTCCAAGGGGATGGTGGTCAAGCCAAATTTTCTCCATCGTGTCGTCTGACAATCGCCAAAGGCGTGAAAATCAGAGTAAAGTCTCCTATACCGGTAGGTCTAAACTTTGAATTCAATGTACATCTATGTGTATCATTATATTGGGGTTTTTTCGGACAGTGACCCTGTAATGGAGTCAGGGTGACTCTATTAATGGAGTCTGGGTTACTCTAGGAGCAGAGTCCAGCCACTACGCGACTCTATGTCTAAAATGACTCTATATTGGGAGTCAAATGACTCCTGTGTAGAGTCATCATCAGTGACTCTTCAGCGGAGTCATTGTGGATTGTCAATATGGAGTCATTTTAGACATAGAGTCGCAGAGTGGCTGGACTCTACGTTTAGAGTCACCTAGACTCCAGTTTGGCTTTCAGTGTGGTTAGAGCGTCGTGCTACGAAGGTCACCGGTTCGAATCCGGCCAGATGCACTGGTTTTTTTTCAACGTTTATATGCACTGGCTACTCTGGGGAAAGATTAAAACTTGTTCATTCTACCCAGAGAACTAAGTATAATAATTTTCATAACTGTAATAAAGTTCGTTTAAAAAGATGGTACATTGTGGCTTTGATGATTTCGTAAGCATGCTTTCTATTTACAAACCTTTGTAATTTACAAGACTTTGCTGTCTGCCTACGAACCGCGTATTATTCTATAGTTCATACCATTTCACAATTATGTTTTGATGTATTTATTTTGCGTCAATTCAATATCTTTTTAGGTCACTTCAATTTGCCTTATTTATCGACTGCTTTGTGCCACAAGTGGGTAAGCGCAATAGCTGCCTTGTGAAGCTGCCATGTGTAGATAAGTACAATATACTGTGTGTACATCATGCAGTTATTGTTGCCTACATGTATGCACACAACACAGGGGCACTCACAATAGGCAATTGACCCCTACTGGTAGCGCTGTGTTGTAGATATAGGAGATGAATTAGTTAGCGTCATATATCAAAAAGTGGAAAAAATGGAAAATTGCAACTTGTTTAAAATAAACCTGGAAAACATTTTATGTGGGTGGGATATTGAAAATAATGAAAAACATTTAGCTAATATTTTAATTGTTTTGGGGTGTTTTGCTATTTACAAATCTAGAATAATATACAATGATACTGGAAAATCTGTACCTATATTGATGTTATTTATTCAGGAAATAAAAAGAATTGATCAAATAATGTTGAATACAAAACGAAAACTGAGGATAAATATAGATAAAGAAAAATGGAATTATAGTAAAATATATTGGAATATTAAGTAATGATACTACATTTATAATAATGGTAAGAAGAAAGAAAAAGAGAAAGAAAGAATAAAGAAAATTTCATAAATAAAGGCGTAAGCTAGACAATTTATTTGTCAAATATAAAAAAATATATCAAAAAGTATAAAATCTATGATTTTAGTACTTGCTCTATGTTTCAATTACTTATTCTTTTCAAAATATCTGAATTTTCAACCCGGTACAAGCTTAATAATGGGAGACCAAACATTTGTATGAGAAAGAAATCTACCATCTATATCCAAACTCCCGTGTTATTCCAATGCACATTTTGCTTCACCGGGCCGCCCTGGCTTGGTCGCCTTTGGAAGAGGGGTGTCACAAAATAGGTACAAATTTAGTACTTTCTGTCAATCAAGTATGGTGTATTCTCTACATGTCAATCTTTAAATCATTAGCATAGTCCTTATAATAACGGGGGACCGCCTTGATGAGTAAATGACAGCAATACCCCAAAACTCGGTCAGTGGAGCTCCGCCCGTATATGTCAATAGCGTCATTATCGATTGAATTAGTCGACCGTAGCTAGTCTCCTCCGCAGCCAGTTTGGTTACGCTCCCTCCACACACAAACAGTCTGCCAGTGGCCACTTATAACGCCGTTTCTGATTGGCTACACGTAAGTAGCCGTAGAGCTGTACATACGGGAACTTGATTGACCTCAGTCTATATGGCGAGATGGCGGGTCAAACTTGCTCATGAATAATAAAGTAGCCGTATAGCCGATCGACCAATTGAAAGCTTTGTTTGACGTCAAGCTGGATGACGTCGGCAGAAAACCGTTAGCGAATCAAAAAGGACCAGTTCGTGACCATTGGCAGACTGTTTGTGTGGAGGGAGCGGAACCAAACTGGCTGCTGTGGAGACTAGACCGTAGCGGACAATTGGATCGCTCATTGGATTAATATTATCACGTGGTAATAAATTTGCATTGGACAATCGATGACTATAATGGTTTAGTACTGCATATCTCGGTTTAATCTTCACTAAGCGGGTTTATGGCTGGAAAGGTCACGGTGAATTTGCCGTGGACATAACTGCACTATGATATTGCCAAATGTTCGCACGGCAGCTATTGCACTTACCCACTTCTGGCACTTTAGCAGTCGTTGTGTCGTCTTTTTATATATTGTCTGCACAGAATTTCCGATCAGTTTCTTCTTTACTTAACCTGCAGCAACAAAAAAGGCATTATGATATTATTTTGCTAAATTGGGCAAGTACGATAGCGTTACTTAAGTGTGTTAAATGGAGTTAAATTCCTTTTAAAGCGTCTCGTGGAAATGCATTTTGCAAATTATGATCCTTTTAAAACCTTTAGCCAACAATGCATGAGCATTATTGTGAACCTTTGCATAATGGCAAATTCTTAATTGCATTGATTTTTATATGATAGTGTCTAAAATACTTGTATTATGACCATTTGTCAAAAGTTGGTCCCTCTTTCGTGACATCTGTTTCGTAGCTGAAACAGAAATGTGAAAATATACATTATTGCTGAAAAAAATAAACATAAATTACACTGACCCAAACCAAGAAATATTTATCATGTTTATAGGTGTATGGAAAAGGTATGGACGAGCCTGTAAACGTGCTCGTTAGTCTAATTAATAGATGAAATTACACAAGTACATAATTGTTTAGTTGCTGCAATTACTGACATCAAATTGGTACGAAATAATCACTGATGGATTTTAGTTTTCAACGCAACATAAAAATGCAAAATATTAACTGTTATGAACTTTTGCCATCGGACTTTCTATGGTACCGCGATACCGTGTCTCCGCCAATCCGTGTCCGCCAATTCGCCACCCAGCAAGTTTGTTATCATTTATTCATTCACGATGTCCATCCATGTGTTACAAGTTGGGACCCCAAAAGGCTGGTGGCGTGACATTTTTCTTTAAAAAATGAAATGATAATGACATTTTCAAAATGAATATAAATACTTACACACTGTATAGCCTATTGTTTTAAAGCTTAGTTATTTCATTTCAATTTGGCACCAAAACCAGGATGAGAATGGTTCATGTTATGAGATTGAAAACTGAATTTTTCTTTTGTTCGACATCAGACTTATTTAGCTTTGTTATCACATCACAATTAACATCTCTTCAAAGCCTTTACCCATCAAGGCAAAGCATTATTGTGAATCCTTGCATAATGATACATTCTTAATTGCAATGATGTTCATATATTATATTTTTTTCTAAATATCGTGGATGATTTATAACGCAGTACGCTCTATAATTATGCTGGCAACTCAATTCGTGTATGGTACTGCTAATTATGTTAAAAGTGTCTAATTTGTGTTCCCCTACATCAAAACATAGATAAATACATATTTGTAGCCATGTATCTGTCAAAATGTGCTATTGCACACAAAATGACGTCGTTTTGGCGGCCATTTTGAATTTCTGGCAACTGCTAACTTGTACAGGGTACTCCAATTCTTCTTATAAGTGTAAAAGTTGTGCTCCCAAGTCCAAAAATATATTTTAAAAATTATTTGAAATTATGTATCTACTAAAATATGCTATTACAAGCAAAATGACGTCATTTTGGCAGCCATTTTGAATTTTTGGCGACTGAACTTATACAGGGTACAGATAATCATCTCTAAAGTGTCACATTTGTGTTCCTCAACCCCCAAAACATATAAAAATACACATTGAAGCTATATATCTATTAAAATATGCCAGCAACTAGCAAAAAGGTGTCATTTTGGCAGCCATTTTGAATTTTTGAATAGTAGGGGGGTCAAACGTCATCGGAGATCAAACATTTTGACGGATTTGTGTTCTACGCTAAATTTGGCCATAGAAACAACTCGTTTTAAATCAGTTTTGTAAAAAAAGTTCAGATTTGCCCAACCCTAGTAGGGTTGGGCGAATCACCATCATTTTTTTAAACGAGTTGTTTCTATGGCCAAATTTGCCGTAGAACACAAATCCGCCAAAAGTTTTGACATCCGATGACGTTTGACCCCCCTACTATTCACAAATTCAAAATGTCTGCCAAAATGACATCTTTTTGCATATGTGGCATATTTTAATAAATTAGATATATAGCTTCAGTGTGTCTTGTTTTATATTTTTGGGAATGAGGAACACAAATTTGACACTTTTGAGATGATTGTTTGTACCCTGTACAAGTTCGGTGGCCAAAAATTCAAAATGGCCGCCAAAATGACGTCGTTTTGCTTGTAATAGCATATTTTGATAGATACATGACTTCAAATAAGTCTTTTTTATATGTTTTTAGATTTGGGAGCACAACTTTGACACGTATAAGAAGATTTGGAGTATTGTTTGAGTTATCAGTTGCCAGAAATTCAAAATGGCAGCCAAAATGACGTCATTTTGCTTGTAATAACATATATTGACAGATACATGGCTACAAATATGTCTTTATCTATGTTTTGATGTAGTGCAGTGGAATACTTTAAACATAATTAGCAGTATCATATACGAATTATGAGTTGCCAGCACTGAATATCATCCAATTTTGTTTTAAAAAAACTGCTGAAATCTACCCTTAAGGAGTAGAAATATATTAAAGCAGGATTAGTTTGCATGTGTTTACAAGGCATGTCATTGCATTTGTAATTTCTAGTAACTGAGAGCAATCTACATTTTGTATTTTACACTAGGATATTTTTCAACAAAGCATCAATATCTGCTGACAAGTTTGATTCTGGTTTCTTAGCATTTTGACTCGGAATGGATTGCCACAGTTCTTCACACAAAAATTTCACCATTTGAATCTACTATCGACTTTCATTTGTTGCATTTGGCGAATATCTGGGGCTACTGTAACCTTGAGATTTGCCAATTTTGTCAAGAAGTTGTTTTTCAGTTAAGTGTGCAAGGATATTGATAGAATTTTGGCATTTATCAGCATTGCTAAGAGTTGTGAATGTCTGACGGGTTTGAACTGATCGACGTCGTGGACCCACCACTTGCTACAATGCGCTGATCATGCAGCTGATAATGTCTCAGAAACATTGAACAGAAAATTGGAGTTCAGAAACTGCTAAACATAACTGCCATCTATAGAGAAAGTGTTTACCTCATGGATCTAGTGTCCATACATTGGCCATTATTGCGATTTCGAAGCTACGATCTCCAAGTCATGCAGCTCACTCCATATCACACAATGAATAAACTTCATGGATGGAGACACAAAGGTATTAGCCTGAATCCTTCCAGGCCCAGAATTGCGGCGTCTTTATATTACCCACAATCCTTCACGTTGCCTTATTCAGGGCCTGAATTCGTAACATGAAAAATTTTGGTGCACTTTTTTCGTCTGGAGCCAGAATTCTGGCTCCACGAGCATGCGCAGTAGGAAACTTTTTCTCATAGTCTCCAACACCGCCAGTTTTGTTCCGCTCAAACCATTGCAGCTGAGGCCCGGGTTGAGGAGACTATGTCATGAATAAGTAATGAGTTTGCGTCATAGCTTGCATATTGTCGAAATCTGGACAATCATAACTGCAGCCAGCGGTGTATAGACAGCATTAATTGATTTTTGCGTGGATTTTTGGAAAGGCAACAGTTTAAGTTTTTAAGTTTAATATTTTGTTTTCAATTTACTTTCATTGCCACACATCATTATCATTCTTATTCTTTAATATTCTTCTTATTACCATTATTAGTAGACCTTTTTCCAAGGGGGGGTTGTGAAAAGTGGACTTTCTTCCTAAAATTTGGACCCCGGATTTGGACCTTCTTATTTAGACCAAAAGTTAAAAACTTGAATTCTGGCTTGTTACGCTCACAAATTGTGATATTTGGGGACTTTCTTTTTATACTTTTGCAAAATTAATTTTTTACTTTTTGGTTAAAAAGAAAACCAATCACAAAATGCCGTTCTCTCGACTTTCACTTTAACTGATTCCCCAAAACCCAGAAAAAAAATCACGCTGTAGTCCTACTACTTTCAACCAGGGTCCAGGGATGGTTGGTTGGTTGGTTGGTTGGTTTGGAAATTCCGCCTCTGTAAACAGGCGCACCGCATTAAAGCGTAAGTTAAGGTACATCTAACATCTGTTTCCCACCACCACTAGCTGATAGCACAAATGATGATTCTATTGATAAAGTTCAATGAAGCACTTTCCCGCCACCACACATGTATCCAATGCAAAAAAATATATACAGTTCTCAGTGCAGCTCATGCAAAAAAGGTTCATGCCACAGCAGGCAAAAAATCACTGTATATATGCCACAATATATACAGCACAGTTTCTAAAGCCACAATATATACATGCAAAAAGCAGCTCGCTATAAATGCCACAAAAAATGCCACATGCCACATACTGAAAAAATTGCAGCGAAACAAGGTCAGTAGCAGTTGGCACATGATCGCGTTAACTGATGCAGAATCTATCTCACAAAAATATTGAGCAAGGATGCTCTCTTTATGTGAAGACTGAAGATGCTCTCTTCATGTGAAGACTGAAGGATGTTGTTTCATATCAGTCTCTAAATATTTCAACAAAACTGATTGCAGAATTTTGCCCTATGCCTTCATTAAGATTTCTCAAAAGCAACCGCAAAAAAATCGGGTTTATATAAAGGGCATTCAACGTTTTAATAAATAAATTCAACTTTGAACCTAAAAAAAAAAAATACAAATATTTTGACATTTAAAAATGTTTTTCTTTTTTGGCAGAGTTTTCATGTAAACACGTCTTCATGACCTTATGTTCTTAGGGAGTGTTCATGACTTCTTTGGGGGGGGTGTAAAATGTGGGGGGATCAAAAAATATTGGGTTCTGAAAAGGGGAATAAAACCAGTCCTTAATAGCGGAGGCCGGGGTAACAAAATTGAGGGTAAAAGTGCGGGGTAAGATGTACCAGAAGGCATGCACATTTTAATTCTTTTAATGAAAAATTGTGTTTCATTTTATAAATTCTCACATTTACAAGTTTGTGTTTTTTTACTGGAAAACGTATCACCGAATTCATCAAATATTGATTAGTCCTGAAAACACACAGATACCGGCACATGTTATATTTCTTTTCATTTTATTTTTCTAACACATGACCGATACAAAAAGGATAACAACTTGATATGGTCAATAATGTTTAAACAAACATCAATTTATTTTAATTGAAAATACACTAAGAAAAGTTGCATTAATAAAAATCAATAAAAAATTGGAGGAAATAAAACTGCTTTTAACATGAAGTACCTGATATCCAGATTACTCAGTTTACTTATTTTTGAAAGTTGCCACGTCCCCAACTTTTGTCCAATCTGCAACCCTAATAAACTATGACCAAAGAGGCCTAGCCAATTCTGAACACCTTTTCATGAAATTGTACATCACTCATCACTGTCAGGGCCTAGATTTCAACGAGCATCACAGAATCGATTCTCGTAATGATTCTTGTAAGATTCGGGTGCGAGAATCAAAATCTCTCTTTGTATCATACAGTAAGTGCAGTGACTAGGATGGATTTTGATTCTTGCAAACCAAGGCGAAATCTAGGTTTCGACTGTGCTGATTTATACAGAGCCCTCAAGTGACATGGAAGAAAAAAGCGGGTCTGAGATAGCCTTGAGATAGTAACTCGGGGTCCAAGATAGTAATTCGAGGCCCGACTTAGTAACTCGGGGTCTAAGATAGTAACTTCGGGGCCCAACTTAGTAACTCGTGCCCAAGATAGTAACTCGTGCTCCGAAATAGTAACTCGGGGTCCCCAAACTACTAGTCAGGGCCCCAATTTACTATCTTGGACCCAAGTTACTAAGCCGGACCTCGATTTTTTTCTTCCATGTCACTTTGGGGGCTCCGTAGTCAGTGCAGTTGAAATTGCTGCTTTTGGAAGTAAGGCATTTTGTGATTGTGATCCACAGCATCATACCCCCCCCCCCCCCACTTTGCTCAAAAAAATATTTTTATACCACTGGAAACCTCTGGCAACATTATGTTTATGTACAAAGAATTTCTTGCAGATTAATTTGTTCAGCAGAAATATCATGAAATTTGAATTATGTTCTGGTACACCAGAACAAAATTACAACAAATAATCATGCATACCTCGCAAATGCAAAATCGGAATCAACTGCAATTTTGGGAATAACCTTTTTTGGGGATATCTACCTAAAATGATATAAAAAGAGGATGCTAGGATCACTAAAATTGAAAATTAACATTATCTAATTATTGTCCACTGTTTAATACATACAGGTACATGTATAACCTACACCACATCCCTCTCTTCTAGGTTATTTATTATTTATTTATTACTATAATTCATAGTCTGTAAAATGGGTACATACATGTACAAAAGTCATACGTAGCTTAACAGGGTAAGGGGACAGTTATTGGCAAGTTAAAAATGGGCGAGTAAGAGCGAGACAAAATGGCAAGTCAGATAAGTTTAATATCCCCTGGTCCCTGCAGAGGTTAAAGATTGATCCCTGCTGAGAATACGGGAAGTCTACGCCATTGAGTTAAGATTTTTGGCAGACGAGTTACGACAAGTCCCATCGATGAGTTAAAATTTACGGCAAGTCCCATCAGCAAGTTATGGCAAGTCTTATCAGCAAGTTAAGATTACAATTTGATTTAGGGTAAAATGGATTTTTTCTCATCATCATGAACCTCAACTATAGAAAAATATTAAATTTGTGTACATCGTGGAACATTCAACTACGCTTGTTACTCCGCAACTAATCATGCTAACTACACGCGCATACAATGCTACTCTACGCATCCATATTAGCGAGGCTTTCTGCGTACAACTGCTTACTACGCACAGCCACGCAAAGAGTATGTTCCACGATGTACACAAATTTGATAATTTTTCTATATTGAAAGCCATTTTCCATTCATCATTACGGCATTCCTGTAACTCTCTTACAGGACTTGATAGCGTTGCTGTAGCTCGCCGATTTGATCGTGTTGTCGTAAATCGCCATTTGGACTTGATGGCTTTGCCGTAACTCGCTGGTGGGACTTTGATGGCTTTGTCGTAACTCATCTTTAGCTTACTTTGTGGGGGTAATTGAAGAAAACCACACCCTAATCTCTGGGGGGGGGGTAACTTGCCTTTTCTTTAACTCTCGCCTTTTTTAACTTCGCCTTTTTTTTAACTTCGCCTTTTTTAACTCGCCTAGTTACCACTGTGTCCAGTATTTGTTGACTTAATTGTAGTCCACATTATCATAATTATATATTATGAGTTCCACTGTGTGGTAAAACATGTTCCAAATTAACAGTGATGGCTAGTGGCTACCAGCCAGCTAGTCCACTAAACCTAATTGATAGGTAGGCGTGGCCGTAACAGCCATATGTTGACAATGTCTTTTTCTGTCGATAGTTTTCCCTCGAAGTTAAATTCGCTTGATTTTTAGTTGAAGTGCCGTTGAAGCTATGGAGCATTTACCTGTCTCTTGCTTAAGCTTGTTGCTGCAGGTGGTTCCTTCCAATAAGTTCATATTTCATCTGTAAAGAAAAATAACCAAAATATCAATTAAAATATTTACATTTTAATATTGAACAACCTACAGATCCCCAAAAGTGACATAGAAAGAAAAAATTTCTTTGGGCCTGAATTAGTAGCACGGGCCTGACCAGGGTTGTCACCAGGACCCAAATAGTACCATCTTTTTAGTTGAACGCTAGGAATAGGGGAATAGGCTTTGAGGATAAAAAAAAAAAAAAAAAAATGTTCTTCCTCTTTTTATGATGAAATATCATCATCCACTTCCGGAAATATAAAAAAAAAAAAACTTGAAAAAAAAAACTTAAAAACCCCCAATTTAGTGAGTGCCAGGCGGCCCAGTCCAGCGTGGTGACAACCCTGGGCCGGCCCATGCTACTAAGTCAGATACTATCTTGGGGCTTGAAGTTACTATCTTGGGGCCTGAGTTACTAAGCCAGGCCTTATGGCCTAATCCTTTCATCAACCAATATAGCATCAACCAATATAGCAGTTACTCATGGACTGTCTTTTGGAACTTGAAGGAGAGCAATAAATAGCTCTTCATGAGCCTTCAAGGAGAGCTGTTTCACATGTCAAACATCACTCTCCTATATCAGATTTAAGGGGTACTACACCCCTGGCCAATTTAGTGCCTAATTTTGCATTTTTCTCAAAAATTATAGCACATTTGATACAAGTAAGATATGTATATTATAGGGGCAAGGAGTACAACTACGGTACTGCACTGAAAATTCAGCAACTCAAGGCAAGTAGTTATTGATTTATTGATCAAATACTGGTTTTCCCTCATTTTTGACTGTAACTCCACAACTGTTGTTTGTGCTGAAATAAAATTTCCAGTGCAGTAGTTGTAGTCCTTGCCCCTATAATATACATATCTTACTTGTCACAAATGCACTATAATTTTTGAGAAAAATGCACAAATATGCACAGAATTGGGCAGGGGTGTAGTACCCCCTTAAGGAGAGCAGTAGAGAGCAATGCTCTCCTCCTCAAAAGGCAGTCCCTGGTTAATCATAGTACATGTACATACCAGCTTTTTGTTGTACCAGTACTGTTGAGTTCATCACTATACATTCTGATTAAAAGCCACCACCTCCTGAAAACAGTTGCTGCAACGTAACTGTACAGTTCAAATCAAGTTGACATCACTGGTATCACCTAGTTGGGAAAATTCAAGAAACAAAATATTAAAATGGAGAAACGTTTTACAAGAACAAGCATGTTTCACTGTGCCTCCAGGTTTCTGAAATTGGGCTGCTCCATGCTGCAAGCCCCAGAGTTACATATATGGGAGGCCTAAGTACGGTACCAATTCAAAATATATTTATGGAAATTGTTTTACCATTTATTTGCACACAAAAAGTAAACTGCGGATTTACTGCGCACCTTTTAGATAAAAATTTGATCATTGCATCTGTGTGTGACTTGTATGGCATGCGAGTTGTGTTGGAGATCAATGGTGGTGCATCCGTAGTGTACGTAGCACACGTATTGCAATTTGGCATTTTGCCCATTCATGCCTAAAGGCTAAACTATGATCAGCTCATCATCATGTGTGAGATGGGAGTCAGGACTAACTATAAAAAAAGCCCAAAATTTTCCGCTTTACAAATGTCAAATTCCGCTTTTTTCCGCCTTGTAAATTTTGCGATAAATAATTTTCACAAAAAAAGCCTTACGCCTTAACATTGGAGATTGTCAATTTCGCACAAATAGCATTTGATTTAAGCATTGCTTGCGACCACCTGCATGGCAGTGCGTGCATGCCATTCTACATACACATATATCAATACCATGTTGTTTCTTGTTACAAGTCTTATTTGTTCCACCTTATAAAAACCGAACAAACTTAAGGTGCCCTCAAAGATCATGTTGTCCGCCCGGGGTTGTCTGCATCCCAATTTAAATGCATGAATGTCACTCTCCTCAAAAGGCAGTCCCTGGTTACTCATTGTACATACCAGCTTTTTGTTGCACCAGTAGTACTGTTGAGTTCATCACTATACATTCTCATTAAAAGCCACCATCTCCTGAAAGCAGTTGCTGCAACTGTACAGTTCACATCAAGTTGACATCAGTATCACCTAGTTGGGGAAATTAAAGAAATAATATCTTAAAATGGAGAAAAGTTTTACAAGAGGGGCCTCTAGACTTCTCGCGTAAATTCACATAATCATGCGCCAGTCCTGCATTACACAACGCACAACTAGCGTAAAGCATTCATACACTCCTATCAAAGCAGCCAATCAGAAAAGTATGAAACATGCATTGATTGTGTATACATGTATTGTGCATTCTGCGTAGTCTACGGCAGTGTTTCATGCGTGTTCGTGTCACATAGGATTTATTCATTTTTCGGGCGGGTTTATATTTGGTTCTAATTTCCAACATTTTGAGTGATAATTTGTTAGAAAGATTCGAGCCAGGTATACCAACTTGGTGTGGGGAACAAAGACAAAGACCAGATAAAAACTAATGCAGTATGTAAACCAGAATGGTGTACATGCACTGTTACGTCTGCATTAGAAAAATCCAAAACCACAGGGATGGTAGACAAAGTTAACAAAAATACAACCGACGTTTCGAGCAGATAAACTGCTCTTCTTCAGGGACAGACAACAAAATATAAAAGCAAACAACGAAAACTACATACTGTAACTGTAGTTAAAAAACTATTTTGTAAAAATAAAATTCAAGTCAAAAACTGAAGGCAAGTTCAAATAGAACTCAGTAGCAAACAAAGCTCAGAGCAAAATAAGCACGTCTTACCTCTATGAAAGACGGTTCACTACAATGAGAAACAGGAAAGCAATATAATTATGTAAATGAGCAACACCGCAGGACAATAGGGTATTGTCCTAATTGACAGGATGTAGATGTCAAGAGGGTCGCAGACAATAGAAGAAGAAGAGAATGAATAGAGAGAGATAAGTGGACTAATGTCACTCAAACTTAAAGAGAGAAGAGTGATATGCATATTACAAACAAAGTATTGTAAGCATACAAAATACATGTGTTAAAAAATAAAAATAAATAAAAAATTTCCATATTTTACTTTTTATCTGTTTTTCTACCCCCCCCCCCACCTACTCTTTTTCTGTATGCATGCTACACTTTAATATTTGAGTACTTCCTCATCTTTATTGTTTTATTCAGCAAATTTAACTTAAACAAAAAACAAAATTAAAATTTTTTTATTTTTAATTTTATTTCATTTTTTAATTTTTAATTAATTTATTTTTTATTTTTTATTGTATTTTTTATTTATTTTTTAATTTTTTAACACATGTATTTTGTAGGCTTACAATACTTGGTTTGTAATATGCATATCACTCTTCTCTCTTTAAGTTTGAGTGACATTAGTCCACTTATCTCTCTCTATTCATTCTCTTCTTCTTCTATTGTCTGCGACCCCTCTTGACATCTACATCCTGTCAATTAGGACAATACCCTATTGTCCTGCGGTGTTGCTCATTTACATAATTATATTGCTTTCCTGTTTCTCATTGTAGTGAACCGTCTTTCATAGAGGTAAGACGTGCTTATTTTGCTCTGAGCTTTGTTTGCTACTGAGTTCTATTTGAACTTGCCTTCAGTTTTTGACTTGAATTTTATTTTTACAAAATAGTTTTTTAACTACAGTTACAGTATGTAGTTTTCGTTGTTTGCTTTTATATTTTGTTGTCTGTCCCTGAAGAAGAGCAGTTTATCTGCTCGAAACGTCGGTTGTATTTTTTGTTAACTTTGTCTACCATCCCTGTGGTTTTGGATTTTTCTAATGCAGACGTAACAGTGCATGTACACCATTCTGGTTTACATACTGCATTAGTTTTATCTGGTCTTTGTCTTTGTTCCCCACACCAAGTTGGTATACCTGGCTCGAATCTTTCTGTTTTTATAATTTCTAGGTATCCTCTTGTATCATCCTTTGATCCTTGGTGTGTTTTGTACCTTGTCCGTTGGAGGCACCATTACCTACTTTGATAATTTGTTACATAAAAAAAGTTAAAATTATGTGTTTTTTTCTTGTCGTGTATGACATGCGCTTATTTTGGGGGGCTTTGGGGGCGCCAGCCCCCCAGGGTAAAATCAGGGGGCAGCGAAATTGAAGGGGCTGCAAAAACAGGAGTGGCAAAAACAAAAACAAAGGGGGTGGCAAAAAGAATTAATAAATAAAAAAGGCTGAAAAATTTGATAAAGCATACAAATTTTTGAAAAAATGTTGCTATACATCAAAATGTGTTGCTTTTAGGGTGCTAGCACCTGAAATCTTTTTTTTTTTTTTTTGCTCTTCACTTTTTCAAACAACCGGAAAAAAAATGGGTCAACCTTTTCGGGCTGTTGAGGAAGGGGCAGCAAAATTTAATTTTCTTCAGCCCCCCGGGGTTGGGGCAGCCACGGTAGGCCCTACGCCACTGTATGAAATAGATTAATAAACACATATTACTTAGGCCCTATTGCTCGAGAAATTAGGCAAAATAATGCACTTGCGCTGATGTCGATTCGTCTAATTTTGTCTTCCCCTTTGGGGCTCATGCATTAGACGCACCAGCATCAGCGCATATGCATTATTTTTCGAGCAGTAAGTAATACGCATTCATAATTACCTATAATTATTGAACCCCAGGCCTTGCCGTTTGACTTTTTTTTGGTGAGCGATCGCTCGCCACCGCTCGCCCCCCCCAAAAAAAATTTATAGTGAGCGATTTTCCAATCGCCATGGACACTAAATATTACTCGCTGCGAATCTCACAAAATCAGCCAGCGAATTAAGTGTTAAAATGATTTAGAAAGGTACAAATATTAGTGCCTTTCGCGTGCATTTGAACGTGAATTTTAAAACCGAAACTCTTA